>NC_134487.1:220441093-220488593 GCF_040206685.1 Ascaphus truei
AACCGCGCCCCGTGTAACCCTTCCGGAAAAATTTGGAGGAAAAAGACAATCTTTTTGGGATTTCCTTAATCAATGCAGACGTGTTCAAGCTTCAGCCTACCATCTATAATACCAACAAAGCCAAGGTTGGACTGATCATAACCCTGCTCAAGGATGAGGCACTTGCTTGGGTCTCCCCGATGTTAGAACAGGATAGCCCACTACTAAGGGACCTGGAGGAGTTCATCGATGCCATGAGTCTTATTTTTGATGACCCAAATCGTAGTGCAACCGCTGAGGCAACTCTGAACAATCTTAGTCAAGGAAGACGCTCGGCAGCTGAGTATGCCGCTGAATTCCGCAGATGGGTTAACGATACTGAGTGGAATGAGGCCGCGCAGAAATATCATTTTCGGCAGGGTCTCTCGGAGCAAGTTAAAGACGAACTAGCCCGGGTGGAGACCCCAGAGAGATTTAAGGACTTTGTCCGTTTATGCATCCAAATTGATCGCAGGCTTACGGAAAGACGATTGGAGAGACAGGGGTTCATGCCAAGCAACCCCGGGTTTAGAGATGTCAGTACCCCAAGACGTTCCAGGGAGACTAAGGAGGAGCCGATGCAAGTAAATACACTGCGGAGACTCATCTCAACCGGGGAAAGGAATAGACGCCGAACAGAAGATCTCTGTTTATATTGCGGAAACGATGAGCACTATCTCGCTGATTGCCCAAACAAGTCCAGGCAGTCTTCTTTCCAGAGCCCTAGAAGAAATCAGCTGCACGCTATTTCAAAAACTGTTCTCTCTGCTTCTCAAAGGAAAGATAACCCTCCTTCGCTACACCCTCACCTCCTGGTTCCTATTATAATCGAGGAAGGAACACATCGTTTTTCAACCACAGTAATGGTCGACTCAGGGGCGGCAGGGAATTTTACGGACATAGAATTCGCCAAGAACAATTCGGTATCATTTGTAGGCAAGGAATTGCCAGAAAGGATGGAAGTCGTTGACAGTTCTCCCTTGAGCTCTGGACCTGTTACCTATGAAACCAGTAACTTAACACTAATCATGGAGCCCAATCACCAGGAGAAGATTTCATTTCGTCTCATTCCATCACCTTTGTTTCCAGTGATTCTGGGAATTCCATGGCTCATGATCCATAACCCACTAATCGACTGGAAGACCAAGACACTCACGTTTCCCTCGGAGCACAGTCAGCTAGCCTGTCTACCTAAAACTCCTATACCAGAGTGTGTAGGAATACATAAGATTTCCTCGTCTCAAGAAAATCTTCTGCCGGCTCCTTACTCTGAGTTTTTAGATGTGTGTGACAAGAAGAACGCGGATACGCTTCCCCCACATCGCTCTTATGACTGTCCCGTTGAATTATTACCGGGTGCTGCTATTCTGTTTGGAAGAATTTATTCCCTCTCAGAACCGGAATTGAAGGTCCTCAATGACTACCTACAGGAGAACCTATCAAAGGGTTTTATCCGACCCTCTACTTCTCCAGCAGGCGCTGCGCTCTTCTTTGTGGGAAAGAAAGACGGTTCTCTACGCCCCTGCATTGACTATCGGGAACTAAATAAGATAACGGTGAAGAACAGGTACCCATTACCTCTGATTCCTGAACTATTGGAAAGAATTCGGTCAGCCAAAATCTTTACCAAATTAGATCTCAGAGGAGCGTATAATTTGGTCCGCATTCGACCCGGTGACGAATGGAAAACAGCCTTCCGAACCCATTATGGGCACTATGAATATCTGGTGATGCCTTTCGGACTCTGTAATGACCCTGCTACCTTTCAGCATTTAATCAATGATGTCCTCCGAGAGTTATTGGACCATTTCGTAGTGGCATACCTGGATGACATCCTAGTATTCTCAGATAATATCATGGATCACCAGAGACATGTCCGAATTGTCCTTGAGCGTCTCCGTAAGTACAAATTATACATAAAGTTGGAAAAATGCGAATTCGAAAAAACCAGCATGCAATTTCTCGGTTACGTCATCTCTCCCGAGGGTTTGAGTATGGACCCAGGCAAGATTCAAGCCGTGGTGGAATGGCCAATCCCTCGGAATGAAAAGGACATTCAGAGATTTGTGGGTTTTGCCAATTTCTATAGACGTTTTATTAAAAATTTCTCTGGCATTATTGCCCCAATCATCCAACTCACACGGAAGGAATTCCCCTTCAAATGGTCTCCTAAAGCGGATGCGGCATTCGAACAATTGAAGTCACTCTTCACATCTGCCCCTATCCTCATCCATCCAAATCCAGAATTACCATTCATCTTGGAAGTGGATGCATCCGACTCCGCTGTTGTGGCCATTTTGTCACAAAGAATTGGACCCAAGATGCTCCTTCATCCATGTGCCTTTTATTCATACCAAATGTCAACAGCTGAACAAAATTATGACATTGGAAACAAAGAACTCTTGGCTATAAAAGCTGCATTCTCTGAGTGGAGACATCTACTGGAGGGGGCCAATCACCCAATTACGGTCTTTACGAATCACAGGAACTTAGAATTCATTCGATCCGCAAAGAGACTGTCTGCGCGACAAGCCAGATGGGCTCTCTTCTTTGCAAGATTTCAGTTCCACATCTCCTACCGCCCTGGCTCTAAGAATGGAAAAGCCGACGCCTTGTCACGGTCCTTTCCTGATCCTAGTTCAGACAAAGAGCAAGAAGAAACTATTCTTCCAAAAAGAAATTTTTTGGGCATCACATTCTCCGCAGATCTCCTCACACGAATAAAGGGAGCCTACTCAAATGACTCTTTTCCTAAAAACCCTCCTCCGGAAGCAGAACTATATCTATGTGATGGTCTCTGGAACTGTAAGGATAGTCTGTTCGTCCCTAAGGAGGTAAAATTAGAGGTGCTCCAATTAATGCACGACTCCCGACCCGCTGGTCACCCAGGTGTCCTCAAGACACAGGAACTGTTGTCTCGCTCTTTTTGGTGGCCTAAATTAGCACAAGATGTTAAAGACTATGTCCTCTCCTGTGAGACTTGTGCTAGGACCAAGACCCCTCGAGCATCAACTGTGGGTTTACTGCAGCCTCTTCCGGTTCCAACTCGTCCTTGGGGGTCCATATCAATGGATTTTATTGTTGACCTGCCCCGATCAAATGGACATAATACCATCCTGGTAGTGGTGGATCGACTTACAAAGATGGCTCACTTCATTGCAGCACTGAATCTTCCTTCTGCAGACCAGACAGCCACGTTGATTGTGAAAGAGGTGTTTCGGCTTCACGGGGCTCCTGATGAGATCATATCCGATAGAGGGGTACAATTCACTTCAAAACCTTCTGTTCCTCTCTAGGAATTCATTTAAATTTATCGTCTGGCTATCATCCACAATCCAATGGCCAGACAGAAAGGACCAATCAGACTTTGGAACAATACTTAAGATGTTTTGTTTGTCATCTCCAGGATGACTGGATTGATTTCCTACCATTAGCTGAGTTTTCATACAACAATTCACATCATTCTTCGACTCAGAAGAGCCCCTTTTTCTCAAATTATGGATTTCATCTAACCTTTATTCCTCGTTTTCCATCTTCGGGCCCCATTCCGGCAGTTACAGAGAAACTGGAGACTCTGCGAGACATCCAGGAGACCCTCAAAGAGACACTTCGTGAGACTCAAGTAAAGTACAAAAGAGCAGCAGACCAACACCGCAGACCCTCCCCAGAATTTCAAGCCGGGGATAAAGTCTGGCTTTCTACAAGAAATCTACGTCTAAAAGTTCCAACCATTAAATTGGGCCAAAAATACATCGGGCAATTTCGCATCTCAGCACTAATAAATCCAGTGTCCTTCAGATTAGAGCTTCCTGAGACCATCAAAATACACCCTGTATTTAATTCTTCTCTGCTGAAACCTTTCCGTGAGAATCCGTTTCCTGGACGGAGACTTCCTCCCCCTGAACCCGTCCTCGTGGATAACGAAGAGGAATTCATTGTGGAGAGAATTTTGGATTCCAGGTTACACCGAGGGAAACTACAGTACCTGGTTCACTGGGGGGGCTATGGCCCATAGGAAAGGTCTTGGGAACCCAAAGATTTTGTACATGCTCCGCGACTAGTCAAAGATTTTCACCGGAGATATCCAGACAAACCTAGCAAGGATCGTCCGGAGAACGCTCTTGGGAGGGGGGAGTAATGTCATATTCTCTAGCCTGCTGTTCCCATGCTTGGCCACCGGGACTGCTGCCACTCTCAATGTCTGGTTCTAGCCTGCAGTACCTATATTTGCCCACCGGGAGTGCTGCTGCTAAACTAAGGTACATTACAGACTCTGATACCTGACACCTCTGCACCTGTGCTCCACCTCTCAGCCTGCCTATATAAACCTCCCTTTCCTGTTCCTCTTTGCCTGTTTATACTGGTTCCTTAGCTTCTGCAAGGTTCCTGTGTTTACTGCTTTGCTAGCTATTGCTATCATCCTGTTCCAGTTTCCTCGTTGCCGACCTCTGCTTGTTTCCTGACTTCGCTACCTGCCGCCTGCCTCGGACCTCTGCTTGTTTCCTGACTTCGCTACCTGCCGCCTGCCTCGGACCCCTGCTTGTTTCCTGACTTCGCTCCCTGCTGTTTCTGCCACTGGGATCCACTTCAGCCGAAGTCCAATCCTTGACAATATATGTCCTTGCATACAGTATGAACATTGCTCTAGTTCTTATTATATCTCTTGTCCACACAGTTTTTATCCATGATTAGTCAATCTCTGTTTTACACGAATGTGATTGATGTCATTAATATGGATTATATGGCTTTGTTTATTATCTCTGTAATTTTTTACCAATGCAGGACTTTCCTGCACAATTTGAATTAAATGATTATTGTTGACATTAGATGTCTTTCATTTAGATGGTATATATTTCAGAGTGTAAAGATCATCGCATCAATATTTGTCCATAGAGTTCCTCAGATCATCTGTTTAATATATATACAATTGTTTTTAATTTACCACCGTTTTTATCCATGTATTTCTTGTTTTTGCGGGGTATGCTATACTGTGTCCCCTCTTTTCGATTAATACTTCTTCCTTCACGGAAAAGGGTTGTGACGTGGCTATATCCATGACAACCATTCTCGTTAGCAAACATTAGTCTATGGCATATACTCCATTATGTCATTTCCGGTTTACACATATCCGGTCACGGATACGTCACTTCCGGTTTTCAGGAGTAGCGGCTGTTTGTAATTTTCGGCTCAATCATATGGGCTATAATAAGGGGTCCCCAGCATACTATTTGCACTCTCTGACCAAGCGCCGTACAGGCATGAAACGCATAAGAGCTACCCTCCATTCCTGTCTGCACCATGGTGTTTCAATAAAGAAGTTTTTTACCTTGCTGCTGTGATCCTTATATATCCTTATTGAACGGCTGTGCTCTGCCTCTCCGCTTTGTGTGGAATCTCCATTGTTCTACTGTCTACTACAGAGGCACGCCTATCAGAAGAATACAGGCATATCTTATGTGAGTTTACACCATTTTATTATATTGGGAGGTATACCAAAGGTGATTTCAAGCGTTTGTGACATTGTCCTCATTGGGAGTGATGTTGTGGAGCCAATCATTCTCCACTCACAGCACTTACCAGGACATCAGAAACATGTCCATGCATTACGCCCACCTACATACCCAAAACTCACTTTATTGTGACTTTGCCTGTCTAATTTCTTTCTTCAATCAAGAAACCATTGTTTATTTTGTCAAGACTGATTACCTATAGTGATTTGAGCACTATTGTTGAACTCTGTTCTACTATCCTATATCCAGGTGCAGGCTAGATGGTAGTTGGGAGCGTCATGCTTGGAGGGGGTGTTAATGGGACGCAGGTAGTGTGGTGTGGCACAAGTTCCTCCTTTAGAACCTGCCCAGTTTGGGGCAGGGTTATAAACCCCTCCCCAGGTATATATGAGGCTCCTGACCCAAATTTTGAGTTGTAGATTCCAGGATGTAGCTTGCTTCCCAGAGAGTGAGGTGGTGTGTGCTTTAACCCATAAGGGGGTAAGGGGGTGGCGACTAGCCTCAAGGGCCTCTAGCCCTTGTGGGGCTTAGGAAAGGAAGTAATCATTTGCAAGATGCGAGGGAAGATGTTCCATGACTGTTGGGTGTACAAAGTACCTCTCTTGCAAGAGAAGGAATCGGGTTCTGGCCTGCCAAATAAAAGGTGAACCCGTTCTGAGTCTGTGTGGTTACTGGAAGGAATGGAGTTCCTGCAGGGACTACTCCCTTCCTCCGGCAGCTCCCTACAGGATGATGGCATGTACCAGAGAACTACCAGCCTGTCCCGTTGCTACTCCCACTACCATCCACGGAGACAGGCTTCCTAGCCTACAGCAGGTGAGCTAACCAGCACCATATACACACGTAGCATGAAAATTTCCCTTAGTGAGGAGGGGGGGGGGGGGTTAGGTGTTACACATTGGATTGTGGTCCATATAATATTTGATATTATACTGGTTTTGGTGGTTTTGTTAATAAATGTCCAGATCATTTTCTGTAATGTACCTAGAAAGAAGTGCAACCTATTAGCTACATGATAATTATACCTTGCATAGTGGCATTCACATTATTTATGGTATTTCGCTCTTCTATGAACTTGATTAATTATTCATCAGAAAACATATTTTGTCTTGTGGTTTGTTTAATATTCTCACTTTTAATTGCTGTATCGCTTGCAGCTGTTACAAGGTTCACTGCTTGAGTGCATCTTGCTCAGCTAAGCTAATTAGTAATTGATTTGTTGATTGTTTAATTGATTGTAGCTGCCTGCTTGACGTGGATCAGCACCACCATTTAGAAAGCCTTTGTGACCCATTAGCATTTATAGCCCACTCCTGAAGAACATTTACAACACAAACTGTATTTGATTCATCCATGATATTTTGAGCACATTTACATGTGGCTGTAAATAAAAAGAAATACATTTTAAGTATACAGTATGATTGATTACAGCCTTCTTTCCTTAAGGACCCCTCACAGTCCAGGTTTTGAGGCTTTCCCTCCTGAAACACAGGTAGCATAATCAGTGGCTCAATCAGGTTGAGTAAAGTATCTGTGGAAAAGCAGGGACATTCTTGAAACCTGGCCTGTTATGGACCCTTGAGGTGGGAACAACTGCACTATGTCATATTGCACTCTAAATTGTACAACTTATGTTTTTCACTTAACGTTAGCAATGCTTTTATTTATTAGTAATAGAGGCAGGTGAAGGCACAAGCATGATTTACAGTAAAGTCATTTAATTTATTATGAATAATATTTAAAACATATTAAGAGAATAACACAAAAAGATAACTTACAGTACCACTGGTACTCCATCACTGATGCTTCTTTGTGGCAAAGAAGTCAATGTAAGGTCTCTGAACAGTAGAGATGGATGAATTCACAAAATCTGTTTCCTGGATTTTTTTTCGCATTTTGAACTCCAAATCCTTGTCATAGTGTAAACGGAGTTGGTTGGTTTTAATCCAAGTGAATTAATAATAAAAAAAAAATAAACACCCTTGGATACAACCCGTGGGTGGATTTGTATAATTCAATTAATTGATTCAGCAATCCGTTGGTGGATTCTTAACAATCTGCCAATGAATTGCTGAATCTGTGGATAGGATTCTACAAATCCATCCACAGGTTGCAGAATCTGTGTATTGGTAATAATAAAAAAAATCTGCACAACGAGAACCGTCCTTTTGATATTGATCAACTGAAATCCGTGGACCAAAGGAACCGGCCAATCCACTGTAGATTCAAATCCGCAAAAAAGTGTCCATCTCTACTGAACAGTTGAATCATGTTGTGCTATTGCAGTGTACGTTTGTGATACATTTACATGTACAGTATAGGTGGGAAACACTGTAACATTCTGTGAATGTAGATTTGTTCGTTCATTGGCTGTTGCATTATTTAGTGGACAATTATGTGACATATTTCGTTTCTTAACATTGATGGCTATAATGGGACAAACTGGATGATGACGAGGACTGCACATTTTGATTAGGTTTGTGACAAAAGGTGCAGGATCTTGTTTTTAACGGATGTATGTATGCCTATTTTTATTTATATAGTGCCATTCAGATACATAACGATTTACAGCAGTAATACTCATGACCCACAATATACTGCACCGACACACTTTATTCGAGCAAATACCCAGTATGTACCTGGCAGATACCTGGAATGCACCGCTCCTCACCTCTGACAAGCCCCGTTGCGTTTGCCTTCCCAGCCTGGGTTCATGCCTGGCTGACGGGCGGCTGATCTGTTAAATGATAATGATTAGGATTTAATAGGCTGCAATGCTTCGCGTGTCTACCAGATGGCATAAATTCATGAATTGTAATGCAGTATATATATATATATACTGTGCAGTATTGCAGCCAGCGGGAATAAAATTCTTCAATCCCTGCCTGGAAAATACCTCAATGCACTCGGGCAGAAAACAGTCACAAACCTCAATACACCCGGGTATACCCGAATTCGTGGGACTAGCCGAGTTCGAATAAAGTGTGTCGCCAGTGTAACACATAATAGAAATAAGTGCTTCAGACATAACAGTAGGAAAAGGTGTACCTGCCATAAAGAGCTTACAATCTAAGTGGTAAATGGGGTGAACTTACATAGATAGAATGTGGGTGTTCTAGTAAGAACATCTGTAAGCGGCCAAGGTTAGTGCATATGATATGTATAGTATGAGCAAGCAGAGCTACCCATATGCTTCATTAAACTGGTTTGTTTTAAGTAAGGTCCTAAAGGTGGAGAGCGAGGGTGATTTCTGATAATTATGAGAAAGGCATTCCAGAGGTGTGGGACAGTGAGTGAGAAAGGTTTTAGGTGGGAGAGGGCTTTAGATGCAAAAAGGATGGACAGAAGACATCCTTGTAATGAGTGCTCACCACAAACAGGACGGGACGGTGAGGCTGACGTGGGGATTAGTAAACACCCAACAGGAGCCGAGAGGCCACATCCGGTGTGCAGGTTTGTTGTTGTGTAGCCGGGTCAGGGTTACGAGAAGTAGGGTAGTCGGTATACTTACCCCGGTCGAGGGTAGGAGACTGGAGGGTTGTAGAGGTCGAGGGTAATAGAAGGTAGAGTAGTAGATATCCAAGCCGTGGTCAAGGGTAGGAGACTGGAGGGTAGTTGGGAAAGGTCCGGGGTCAAGGTACAGGTAAACTGCAAAGCAAAACAAGGCAAAACAAGGCACAGCAAGGCGGGACAAGGTAGAACAGAGTGCTTGCGACCAGCACAACGTCACAAGTAACAAGCTGTTATGCTCAGCCAATTTTCAGAAGCAAACTCTGAGCTTATAAAGGATGAACAGCCAATAGCTAAATGGCTGCATGGCAGAAGCTGATACTTCAATCAGAGCCCTGATTCGTTGCTGGGCGTCCAGGCACTGATGAGGCATCAGCTGCAGCAAGGTCAGAATCAAACTCGGGGCGGAACCTACAGCCAATGCTGACATCACAGGGCGGAGGCTGCGCCCGATCCTCACAATCCTTGAGCAGAATGCAAGAGTATGGCAAGTGTAAAGTGAGAAACTAGGGCTGAGATGTAAGGAGGGGTGGAAGAGTGTATAGCCTTAAAAAAGAGGTGAAGAATTTTGTAAGTAATACAGGATTTAATAGGAAGCCAGGAGAGGTATATCAGCAGGAGAGATGCTGAGACAGATTTAGGAGAGAGTGATGTGATTCGAGCAGCAGCATGTAGGATATGTTGTAGGGGAGAAGGTGAGAGGCAGGAAGGCCAGACAGTAGAAGGTTGCAATAGTCGAGGTGGGAGAGAATGAGGGCTTGTGTGAAAGTTTTAGCAGTAGAGCTAAAGGGCGTATTTTTGCAATGTTTTGGAGGAAAAAATACAGGTTTTAGCTACATTGTGAATGTGAGAGGAGAATGGGAAGAAAGAGTCTACTGTGACACATAGGCAACGTGCTTTTGATACTGGGTGTAGGATAATACTGCCAACAGTAATGTAAAAAGGGGCAGTAGGGCCAGACTTTGGAGGAAGTATGAGGGTCTCTGTCATTGATATGTTAAGTTTGAGTCAGCAGTCCCAGTGGGCACTGTAGCATGCGCACCTGGCGGGGCGATGGCACGTGAACAGCGCTTCACCACAATCTGTGGTCTTGGGAGAGAGGGAGAGATTGCAATGGGAGGGGGCGTGGTGGGAGTTTTGCAGGGGCATGGCCATGGCCATACAGCGCGGCTGCCAAATGCGCGCCGAGGCAGGTACTAAGCCCGGTCTGATTGGGGGGCAGTGCTTGTGCACATAGCGCACGCCGAGCCATGCGCTGTAGTATGCACTGGGACCGCAGCCTTAGTGCTATTGCTACTCTATAATTTCCAAGTAACTTCTTGAGCGTGGTGGGCTAAATCATGGTCGGCAGCATCTGGCTGTGCTGGAACAGGCTGGAATGGACAGATACCATTTTTCAGAGCTTCATGTATGGACTGAATGGAACAGAACTGAATAAACATAGAAGCAGCTTTTTATAGACTGATTAATAATTATTTAATTAATGCGCGTTTTGTTTATTCATTAATTTCAATTACTTGACACAGTGTGTTAATGGTCGATTTCAAACTAACTTATGTATCAAAGAGGTATGTGTAAGGGGGTCACTCTGAGTTCCCCTGATCTTCCCTTGCCCCCTGCCTAACCGTTGTGGCAGTGGGGGAAGGGAACGGTGACTTTTCCCGGTTGGCGCCGCCATCTTGGCCGGCGCCGTCGGGGTCCTGGTGCTCGCACATGCGTGGAGGGTCGCGCATGTGCAGATAGCTGCTTTGGTTTTTCTTATTACAGGAAGAGAGGAGCTGAAGAGCACGTACGGTGCAGAGGGCCCCAATAGCAAGTGCAGGTGCAGGGAGGCTATGCGGCGGCCATTACAGAGTTGCGCAGGCTCAGTGTAAGGAATCCGTTTCCTGGGTTTTGCTGAAACCTTGTCCTTACAGAACCTTGCAGCTTCTAGGAAACTCTCCCTTGAACCTGCAATCAAGAATCACCTGCTTGTGCAATTAGACTTCAGCTCTGTCTCATTGGCTGTGTGTTCTATTTAACTCCTGCCCCGCCCACCAGGAAGTTGCTGGACATAGACTTTCTTTAGTAACTGTGTTTGCCACAGCCTGTGTTTGGCCTGCCTGGCCTGTTCTCAGTTACTGGCAGACCCCACACTGAAGCCTCAGTGTTTCCTGTCTGCAGTACCTGTTTTCCTGGGTGGACCCAGGCTGGATCCTGCTTCTCCTTCCATTGAGAAGTGTGTGTGTGCAGAGCTCCCAGGCATTTGGTAAGGAATCAGTTTTATTCTTTCTTTATTTGGTATTTTTTGGTGTGAATCTGTGGGGGAGTATACTGTGAGTATACTGGGAGTTTTATAGAGGGTTTTGGGTGTATTTTCAGGCTTAAAAACCGTTTTTGGTTTTCACCCAGGGGCTGCAGTGATTTAACCCAGCAAAGTTACTCTTTAGCTGGCTGGAAACTGCAGTCTCACCCCCTCTCTCTTCCCTCACTACTTGAGGTTTTACTGGTTGTTTAAACTTCCAATTTCACTCTTTTGTTTATCTTAAGCCTGATTCCTTTTCTCACTTGCAATTGAGAGCTCTGTGTCTTTTCTATAAAGACTTGTAAAATTGTGGTGTTTGCTTATTATAACAGAGAGAGAGAGTAACTAATAAGGGGAAAAAGATTTAAAACTGCAGCAGGTTTTTAAAAAAAAGCTGTTTTTTCCCCTTGCAGAGAGATCTCTTCTTAAAGGGACAGTTCCTCTCAATACCTCTCTTCCTAAGCAATACCCTCCCCTAACTTAGAGGCTTATTTGTTATCATAGAAAAAGAAGGAAAAGAGAGCAGCGCAAAGAAAAACCTCATGGTGTAGTATATTAAGAAATTCAATTTATATTTAAAAGGGTGAGTATTGCACGTACATCTAGTAAAAAATCACACAGCATGACATGTTTGGGACATGTTACCCATCTGTAGACAGCCGTTCGTCAGTGGCAGAGGTTCATAAGACAAGCAGATAAGGGTGGAGGAGTTGTCCTCCAGAACCGTGAAGATTATGAAACTGAGGCAATGCGTATATTGAACGATTCCGTTAGTTATAGTAGATTAAGTAAGGATCCTACTAAACGCTTTGTCTCCGAACTACAGAGCCTTCTCGATGAAGCTTTGGTGTCTACGGTTTTAAATAAATCTGAATATCAATTTTTAAATGTTTTGTCTCCCACTATACCAGTATATTATCATCTTCCCAAGATCCACAAGACATCCATCGATCCACCGGGTAGACCGATAATCTCCGGAATTGGGTCTTTAACATCAAATTTGATACAGTACGTAGACTTTTTTCTACAGAAATATGTGAAAGTACTGCCATCTTATATTAAAGATACCACCGCCGTCTTGAATCTGGTGAAAACAATCAAGTGGCAAGACGGCTACAGATGGGCAACATTTGATGTTCAATCCCTTTATACATGTATTCCCCATGATAAAGGGATTGACGGATGATTTGTAGCATCCGTTGATCCATATGTAGCATCCGTTGCTCCACATTTAACATGGTCTCCAGAAGCAGATCTATTTTTGCCAGCACAATAGAATTCCCGGGGAGATCCACATTTATCTCATTCAGCATTCGGTCCAACGAGCTGCTTCTTGTGCATGGTGTCTGGACATCTGGGGGGATGGGTGCAACGGAGTATGAGATGGGGGTTCGATGGAGAGAAGCGGCATCGATGGAGAGTGGAGGAGGTGACCTGTGGATACCCGGTAGAGGAGAAGCGGCAGCGTCGTTGAAGAGGGATGGAGAAGGTGACCTTTGGATTTCCGGGCGAGAAGCAGAGTCATCTAAGCGCAATGGAGACAATGACCCGTGGATTTCAGAGGCGGCAGCGTCGTCAAATGGAACCGGAGAAGATGGGGGTGGAGAAGATGGGATGAAGATTTCCGGGACAGCTACAGCAGAGTCGTCAAAGCATATGGGAGGAAGTGGTCTGCGGATTCGAGGGGTTGGCTGCCATTCGTTTTGCGTAAAGAGCGTATTACCGTATATCTTCTTCACATAATGAGGCTTACGTCTAAGAAAACCCTTAGCCTTTGGGGTCAGCAGAAGGTTTTCTTTATTGGCCTTAGCCTGTCGCTTTGCCCTTGGCGTGGAAACGGCTCCTGCATTTCGCTTTTTCAGCATGACAGGCACGGCAGAGGTGAGAGGGTTCTTGTGTCCATAGAACCGGGGATGCTCCATGGAAGCAGGTGGCACAATGCAGTATCTCGACAAGGACAAGTTCAGATAAAGATCATCGAGTGGTGGGCTATGCAAAGTGGGTGACCTTTTATGCATGGCGGCCAGGTACAGGTGTTGAAAGTGGGCGTACTCTAATGTGAGTCATTACCGTATAAATACACCATCCATTTTGTGTATTGACTGCACATAGAATACACATCGACTAAACATCGAATATACATTCTTGTGTTTGTATTTCTTTCTACTCGCAGCAATGCCTGTTAAAAAGATTTCAAAGGATCTCAGCATGCGAATTAAGGACATGTACACGAGCGGACACCGAATTGCTGCTATCCAACGCTAGTTAGCTACTTCTGACCTCGTTGTGCCATTAACCACCGTGAGCTATCATGCACAAGGAAAAAACAGAGACCGGAAAAAGGCACCAAGGGTAACAAACGCGTAAGTATATTTATAAAACTTAACAAAAAAAAAATATAGAAAACTGTACTGTACATCTGTATATTTCAATTAATCTTACAACGGTATATACTGAATAGGATGTACTGTATATTTATATTACAACAGTATATTTATTTGGTATATTTATATTTATAGTACAACAGTATATATATTTTGTCTATTTATATTTATAGTACAGCAGTATACGTTTTTTTGTATATTTCAATTAATCTTACAACGGTATATACTGAATAGGATGTACTGTATATTTATATTACAACAGTATATTTATTTGGCATATTTATATTTATAGTACAACAGCATATATATTTTGTCTATTTATATTTATAGTACAGCAGTATACGTTTTTTTGTATATTTCAATTAATCTTACAACGGTATATAATGAATAGGATGTACTGTATATTTATATTTATATTACAACAGTATATTTATTTGGCATATTTATATTTATAGTACAACAGCATATATATTTTGTCTATTTATATTTATAGTACAGCAGTATACGTTTTTTGTATATTTCAATTAATCTTACAACGGTATATACTGAATAGGATGTACTGTATATTTATATTTATATTTATATTTCAACAGTATATTTATTTGGCATATTTATATTTATAGTACAACAGCATATATATTTTGTCTATTTATATTTATAGTACAGCAGTATACTTTTTTGTATATTTCAATTAATCTTACAACGGTATATACTGAATAGGATGTACTGTATATTTATATTTATATTACAACAGTATATTTATTTGGTATATTTATATTTATAGTACAACAGTATACAGTATATATTTTGTCTATTTATATTTAATGTACTGTATATTACAACATTACATTTATATACATTTTATATTGCAGCATATTAATAAAACAATATAATTTCTTTACATTGTAGGGAGACAACTCTTCTGGTGGACAAAATAAGTGAGGAGAATGATGAGAGGAGTGCATTAAGGGTCAAATACACTCTGCAGGAAAAGCACAATATGACTGTATCCGAGAGCAGCATAAAGAAGATGAGACACAGCATTGGATGGAAATATGGACGTGTGAGGTTATTACTGGACAGTACAGGAGGTAAAAGTGTTGTTTCGCAAACTGTACTGTACTGTGCCAAAAAAATGTTTTATTCCTTGTCATTACAGAGTGTACCCCATGATACGGGACGCAAACAAAATCAAAAGAGTGCTCCAGGCCCAGGCATGGATCGACAGCGGGGAGACTTTCCAGGATCGCATCTTCACTGATGAGTCTACTGTGTCGCTGGAGAGATTTGCAAGATTTGCGTTCCACAAAAAAGGCCGCTTATGTTTGAAGCCGTGGCCAAAACACCCTGTGAAGCTGCATTTGTGGGGTGCCATCTCTAGGCGTGGACCGGAATGCATTGTATGTATCAATGTATCAAATATAATGTCGCCTAATGCACTGTACTTGACTAGTGTTGCCTTACCGTATGCACTGTACTGTACTATTGTGCAGTTTTTTGAGCACTTTTCTTTTCTTGCTATAGGAATCATGAATAAAGCTTTCTTCCAAGACAACATTGTGCCCGAGATAGGGCAATACATCACACGCGACTTCCCCAATGGTCACCGCTTCTACCAGGACAACGATCCCAAGCACACTGCGTCAACGGCGCATATCCTTGAGCGCGGCATCAACTGGGTGAAGACGCCAGCAGAGTAAGTGCAGTAGACCGTGTCCCATTTCTGTTCCCCACTGTTTTAAGCTCTTAAACAATTGTCCTTTCTTTCCAATGACAGGTCGCCAGACTTCAATCCGATCGAAATGGTCTGGCATCAGCTGAAGGACCATATCCGGAAAGTGGTGAAACCCTCCAAAAAGGACGAGTTGTTGAAAGGCAACAAGAGTTTTTGGAACGATGTACTCACCGTGGAACGCTGCAATAAATATATAGACCATATTGCCACTGTGTTGCCCATTGTCATCGCGCGTAATGGGCAAGCATCAGGAAAGTAGTACTGTGCTGTAGTATTGTAAGTACAGTATGTTACAGGTAAGTATGGCACAGATTTTTTCTTTCCAGATAGTAAGAGTACAGTATACAGTAGTTAGTTTTTTCTTTACAGAGAGAGCAGCACCAGCCATTAGGTTACAGATACATAGAATTTAACAGTAGTCAGAGTATACAGTAGTTCCAGTACGGTATACAGTACAGTACACTAGTTGGACAGTACTACAGTAACTGCCTACTAACTGCCCCATTTTTTTTCTTTCCAGAGAAAGCTGCACCAGCCACCTACAGTAGTTCTGCCATAATACAGTACAGTAACTGCACTAATTTTTTGTTTTCTTGTCGTTCCAGGAAAAACGGTGGCCTAGGGGGATGGGGGCGTTGTGTCCAGTCAAATCTGCTTGTACAGTCAAATGTACAGTATATAAACAGCAGCAATGATGTACACAAAACCTCTCCTCTCTCAATGAACTACTGTACTGCAGACAGAATGAGGAAAAGATAAAGACTAAAGAAAAATGAATTTTACTATACAGTATATACAGTAGAGTATATTATACAAAAGCAAAAAAGAGAAAAAGTTCCTCCTTGAATGCACTCGGATAAGACAGTGATTGATAGTAATGAGTGTATTTAAAAACCTTTTAATCACAAGAGAAGGTTAAAAAAGGGTTGTATAGACGGGCATGGTATATATAATCCAAGGCCAGCCCCTAATAGGCAAACCAACAGAATCGTCCTCACTCGTGAGGAGATATAGGTATAACAACACCTTAATGTGGAACTGTGTCGCTCAGATAATCCCCTTTACTATAATACCAGATTAGAAGGCCCATAAACCATATGGAGATCCTTTTGTCAATAATTCAATGAACCTAAAATGGTATAGGTCATTGAAGCTAAGTCTGGAAGGGTAATTATCTTACACCGAATGGACAGATGGTATATATCTGGGTGATGTCCCTAGTCCACTTCAGCGGTGTGTACAACAAATAAACGAAACATGGTGAAAACAATAACAACGCAACAAAGATGATCATCATAAAATGAATACTCAACCACCATGTACATGTAGTAGTGAGATGCGTAGCTGAATAGTGTGTGAGCTCTGCAAAGGGCAAGCACAAAATGTGCTAACGGAGACGCCCTGAGGCACGGTTCAAGGACCGTATCCAGTTATAGCCTCTATATACTAATTGATGTTTAGTGCAGAGGTCAAAATCACAAATAGCCTCTCTGGAGTCCGGTATTTAACACTAATCAGGCCCAATAGTTATAAGTGGCTGATAGGTACACGGGGTAAGGAACAACCTGACTCATAAATCATATTGAGTCTCCCTCTGAGCAGGTATATATAATATATACACAGCTAGGGCTGATAATGGTCATTGAACAGTACCCCTGGTTACACCCCCCTCTCTATTGTGCATATATTATGCTGGTAACCTGAATGGTAGCATTGAAAAAATGGAGACCTAGCAAACATAACAATGCACAATAAAATATCAGGACAAAAAAGTATCTTTAGTCCTAATAAAGGTGCTACTTAGCTCCTGGGTGCATTCAGAGGCCGTTGCACCATCGTTGGTGGAAGAGAACGGCAGCAGGATACCAGGGGAGGGGTGTTCCGGTCTCGAGGCGGCAGCTACAGCCGCGGAGGCGCCATCTTGGGTGCGGTGACGTCACCACGCTCGTAGTCACCTGACGCACGTTTCGCGCGGGATCACGCTTTCTCAAAGGTCTATATATATTATACACTACATTACAGTACTGTACTGTATATACTGTAGTATTAACTAATATTCTTATAAATGTGCATTACTCATGTTTCCCCATGTTTCACAAAGGTTTTCCAAATGGTTATCCAATTTCAAGCTGCCAAAATAACTTAATAAAGACTGCATTACTGTATGTATTATTCCTGATTATTTTTAAAATAAAATAAATATTTATTCACTTTCCTGCGAATCATAATCATTTACAGCCACCCCTACAGTGCACCAATAAATTATTTTATTTAGGTATTTATAAAATATTTTACCAGGATTTATATATTTTTATTTTAAAGATATTAAAGAATGTACTGTATTGTATTAAAAACATGTGACTGTAAACCATAGTGACTGACAAATATTTTCACACCCTGATGAAATACTGTCTCAGTGTACTCTCAATTCTCACAGTGCTTTGCACATCAGATTTACATTTCAAATTCGAGAGGGGACTTTCAAAGCATTACAGTACCGTTCAAAGAACAGGCCTCTAAGGGTTGGGGGAGGGGGATGGTGTGATTAGACGCAGGTGTATTGTACTGTATTTGTAGCTCGGCTCTGGGCGGATTAAGAACACAATGCCAATATGCTTGGCTAGGGAGGGATTAAAAACTCTGGAGGTGTGTTGCTGAAATAGTTAACAGCATTGTTAATGGCAGTTAATCATAATAATTGGATGAATAAACCCCCAAAGTCAACCCCCAAATACAGTACATAAAAAGCAAGTCACTTTAACTCCCTGTGCCCCAAGCACCAAAAATGTTTTGTGGCAGGCAGAAGAATGTACTGTAATAAAGGCTGCAGAATGTATTATTGTGTATGGATGGTTAAAAAAAGCAAGTCACTTTAACTCCCTGTGCCCCACGCACCAAAAATGTTTTGAGGCAGGCAGAAGAATGTACTGTAATAAAGGCTGCAGAATGTATTATTGTGTATGGATGGTTAAAAAAAGCAAGTCACTTTAACTCCCTTTGCCCCATGCACCAAAAATGTTTCTTTGTGCACTTTACTGTAAATGTTTCAATATTGTCAATAAATGTTTTTGTACTTACTCGACAAATAAAAGAATGTTGAATTGCCTCACATTGTTTCCATTTGCTCCTTTGCCAGTGTAACAAATGTACTGTACTGTAGCGGCTTGCTGCACTGTTTTTTTACTGGCTAGTCGCGCAATTGGCGTAGGAAGTACGGCAATTGGCGTGGGAACTAGGTCAATTGGCGTGGGAACTTCTGTTTTAGGGCACCTAGAAATAAAATTTATTTGGCCCCTAGATGTTAGGAACCCCCTCACTTGACCCCAACAGGGTCCCAGCAGTAATGGTGGCGAGAAAGGGTCACGCCGGCGAGGAGGGTCCTACCATTGAGCGCAAATGGCGGAGAAAGCTTTGAAGCGGCTAAGTCACAATGAGCAGAAACCTGGGACCCAGAACTCCGGTTCTGTTCGAGCTAGAGCGCTCAAATTCGGTCACCATGTAGCCCTAGTTGCGGCAGGATTGCATGGCAAATTGCGAACCTCTTGTGGCAACAGAACGGAGTCAGGGTGATGTTAAAGTTCAGGTTTCTGCCATTGACTTGCATGGCAGAAAAAAAGCAACTTTGGTAATGTGCTTTTAAACTGTCTTCTGGTTTCTCCGGTTCCGGGGGTCGTGCAAAGCTGATATTTTGCCACTATGGCAAGGGTCCTCCCGCATGGGGACCAGGTAAATTTCAACCCGCTCAGACCCACAGAACTGGTTATTTTACATTATACAGTATGTACTTACAGTATACTGTATACAGGATATATATATTTTTATTTTAAAGATATTAAAGAATGTACTGTATTGTATTAAAAACATGTGACTGTAAACCATAGTGAATGACAAAGATTTACATTTCAAATTCGAGAGGGGACTTTTCAAAGCATTACAGTACCGTTCAAAGAACAGGCCTCTAAGGGTTGGGGGAGGGAGATGGTGTGATTAGAAGCAGGCGTGCTGAGTGTTTGTACTGTAGCTCGGCTATGGGCGGATTAAGAACACAATGCCTATATGCAGCAGATCAACGACCCAGTGTGTGGAGAGAGGGGGATGGTACTGTAGGCTAGCTAGGGTGAATCAGCCGATTAACGCTTGGCTAGGGAGGGATTAAAAACTGTGGAGGTGTGTGGCTGAAATACTGTAGTTAACAGCAGTGTAATTTCAAAAGGCAGTTCATCATAATAATTGGATGAATAAACCCCCAAATACAGTACATAAAAAGCAAGTCACTTTAACTCCCTGTGCCCCACGCACCAAAAATGTTTTGTGGCAGGCAGAAGAATGTACTGTAATAAAGGCTGCAGAATGTATTATTGTGTATGGATGGTTAAAAAAAGCAAGTCACTTTAACTCCCTGTGCCCCACGTACCAACAATGTTTTGTTGCAGGCTGAAGAATGTACTGTAATAAAGGCTGCAGAATGTATTATTGTGTATGGATGGTTAAAAAAAGCAAGTCACTTTAACTCCCTGTGCCCCACGCACCAAAAATGTTTTGTGGCAGGCAGAAGAATGTACTGTAATAAAGGCTGCAGAATGTATTATTGTGTATGGATGGTTAAAAAAAGCAAGTCACTTTAACTCCCTTTGCCCCATGCACCAAAAATGTTTCCTTGTGCACTTTAAATGTTTCAATATTGTAAGTAAATGTTTTTGTACTGACTCGACGAATAAAAGACCATGTTGAATTGCCTTACATTGTTTCCATTTGCTCCTTAGCCAGTGTAACAAATGTACTGTACTGTAGCGGCTAGCTGCACTGTTTTTTTACTGGCTGGTCGCGCAATTGGCGTGGGAACTAGGTCAATTGGCGTGGGAACTTCTGTTTTAGGGCACCTAGAAATAAAATTTATTTGGCCCCTAGATGTTAGGAACCCCCTCACTTGACCCCAAGAGGGTCCCAGCAGTAATGGCGGCGAAAAAGGGTCACGCCGGCGAGGAGGGTCCTACCATTGAGCGCAAATGGCGGAGAAAGCTTTGAAGCGGCTAAGTCACAATGAGCAGAAACCTGGGACCCAGAACTCCGGTTCTGTTCGAGCTAGAGCGCTCAAATTCTGTCACCATGTAGCCCTAGTTGCGGCAGGATTGCATGGCAAATTGCGACCCTCTCGTGGAAACAGAACGGAGTCAGGGTGATGTTAAAGTTCAGGTTTCTGCCATTGACTTGCATGGCAGACAAAAAGCCACTTTGGTAATGTGCTTTTAAACTGTCTTCTGGTATCTCCGGTTCCATGTGTCGTGCAAAGCTGATATTTTGCCACTATGGCAAGGGTCCTCCCGCATGGGGACCAGGTAAATTTCAACCCACTCAGACCCACAGAATGGGTTATTTTACATTATATTCGCGCAATTGGCGTGGGAACTACTTAGGGCCGTGGTCAAGTTCACGGGCAATTGGTTTATTTAATCAGGGTCAATTGTTTTATTTAATCAGGGTTTATTACACAGTATACTGTACGGCCGGAAAAAATCAGCATACAGTACAATATTATCCATCGAAATCCCCCCATTAGCCATTTTCTTTTCTGAGGAAAAAAAAAGAAAAGTTTTAATGTACAGTAATGGTCAGCCCCCTAAAGAAGTACCCAGCCAGCCCCACCAAAATAATACGGCAACAAGACAGTACTCACCATTTTATTTCCCATTCAGCTTGAGCCGGCGCCGGTCCACTGCCAGTCCAGCTTTCTTCATCATCCACGTCGATATTTGGCAGCGGGACTAGTCCATCTGTAGTCAGCAGGTGAGGCTGGAAATTGCTTAGGTACATGCAATCTTCATAAAGACTGCACGCCAAATCCAGCTCAGCCTCATGCTCAGGCTCAGGGTTGTCACTGACAGTGGGACCGTCATTGGAAGCCGGTGCTGGTGCATTGCTTGGCAGCGACTGTCGCTTCTTAGTTGGTTTTACCACGACCTTTTGCCTTTTGCCGCCTCCATGATCATAGATACGGGAAAAACCCGGTGATACACACCAATACCCTCCAACAAATTGGGGCTCAATACGATGAAAACAGGGGTCACTACATAACCTTTTCCTTTCTGCACGCTTCCACGTATGAGGAGTTGGCGAAAATTTGTAAAAGTCATATTTTTCGATAAAATACTGATAAATTTTAGCAACTGTTGCCATCTTATCCTCTGTTGCATTAATCGCGGCCCATATCAAATACGCGTAACTTCTGTCAGGTTTTTGGAAAGCAGGCTGCACTTGAACACTCATGGCGGGTGGGTCTCTGGAGAATACTGTAACTGAAACTGGTCTTTGTCTTTCTTTAATATGAAAAGCCTAAATTGATACATTTTGGCAACTCTTCCTTCAGTCTCAAGGCCATGGCCAAGTTACAATGGCACACTGTAGTACAGTATCTTTTTTAAACGAAACACCTGCAAACCGACACATTACTGATTCGGCGCATTACAAGTCATGAATTTATGCCATCTGGCGGACACGCGAAGCATTGCAGCCTAGTAAATCCTGAACCATTATTAATTAACACATCAACCGCGCGTCAGCCGGGCATGCGCCTGGCTGGGAAGGCAAAAGGAGCCCGGCATGCTCCAGGTGAACAGAGTGGCATTCCAGGAACATGCCAGGTACATGCCAGCGATTACTAAGAATAAAAGCTGCCGCAGCAGTACTGTTGTAAAATATGGTGCATTTTTGTGCTATAAATATGCACTAAAACACTTGTTAAGCCACCTTTAGGGGGCCAGATAAAACCAATGAGGATAACAATAAACAAAAATAATGCAAGCCGCACGTTTCTTAATATATATACAGTACCTGCGCCGACAGGAAAATTTAACTGTTCCCTAAAGTGCTCCCACTTACCCAATAAATTCTTAAGAAATACCCACCTCTGAAGATTTTTGAAGGATCGAAGGCTTTAGCAAGTTTATTGACCATCATTACCTGGCCAGGATGTCTGTGGATTACAAATAGGCTATCGGGCCTTGGATTATTTTGTATTTTTTGTGAGGTTATTTTTTTTCGGGGGTGGTTCCCTTGGGCCACCGTGATTGATTTTTATGGGTTTATTAATGTTGTGCACTAGTCTTTTTTTAGAAATAGTTCCAGGGAATTCTAGAACCTGAAATGTATTTATTTCATTAACACGTTCAGTGCCAATGTGGCTTCCTTGGTACTCAAGGAGCTAATGACACTGCTTGTGTATGTATGTATATATATATATATATGTAACCCTTTTATCCCATCCCCCCAAAGTGAGATGGGGGGGGGAGTACTCTCCTTCTCTGGTTACTCAGGTGTAATGGTGCTGCAACCTGCTGGTAACAGGAGGGCTGAGGGCTCCGCGGTGGTGTGGGGAGAGCCAGGACAGGGACAAGGGACAGATTACCTTGTTCCTTCAGGTGGTGCAGTGCCTCCAGCCAGTGAGGATCCTCTGGGGTCTTCAGGGGATAGACCCTCACTGACAACTGCTCATGTAGAGACCAGAAAGCCACACAGCAATGTCTTTTCTTGACAGCTTTATTGCAGATACAGATACAGCATCACAGCATCACAGTCTGTAATATCATATTCCTCTCTCTCTAGCTCAGTGCCCTGGCTAGCATCATGTTCTTCTTGGCCTCCCTCCAACCCAGCATGGGTGGAGGGAGAGAGACAGTTCCTGGAATCACTCCTCTCACTCAGTAGATCACAGACTAACTAAACTGACTGAATAACTGACTCTTAATTTAGGCGGTATGTCCCAATTTGAACATCTCAGGGGAGTGTCTCTAACTTTTACTCATTACAAGACAAAGCCTGATACAGATTGGCCCACACACAGCAGGGGGCATTCCTAAGAGTTGCAAGGTCCACCCTTGAATATTGCTACACATTCAAGGCTGAAATACACATACAGACCTCTTGAAGGAATTAACCTTTCCACTGCCTGTTCTAACAGGACTGACAGAGGAAAAGCTCAGAAAAATAAGTAACTGCTGGGAGGCTATGTTACATATATATTATCTATATAAATATATCTAGTGCTGTATGCTGGGTGATAATGGTGAATGGTGGGGTTGCAGACCTGCCTAAGACATGCAGATGAGCATACAGTTGTATTTGCATATTTGCTTTCCTGTGGAGGGTTTTTGTCACTTTTTTTACTCACCGTAACATAACTTAACTCAGTATTATGGTATAGCCTATCCCATAGCTTCTTTGCATACACAGTTAATCAGCCCCAAACTGATGAGACCCATTAAGGTCGAAACAGCTGTCTGTGGGTGGTTTTCTGGGTATGCACCTTAACCCTGGCTGTGCTCAAAGCTGTGACCCTGCAGCAAGCTTAAGCCTATAGGGAACCATGTTAAAAATGGTTTTTGAAGCAAAAAGTGGCACTGAGTGCTCATTTGCATGTCATTTCCCAGAATCCCTTGCTGCAGTGGAAGTGCTGTATGCTGGGTGAAAATGGTGAAAGGTGGGGTTGCAGACCTGCCTAAGACATGCAGATGAGCATACAGTTGTATTTGCATATATATATATATATATATATGTATATATATATACTTTCCTTGAGAAAGTCACTTGTTAGTGACGAAACGCATTGGAACGTGACACGTACACACGCAGTGACGCAGCCACGTGGTTACAGTCAGTGAGGAGCTCCAGGAACGGATCACCGCTCTGCAATTGGAGACAGATGCGCCTGTTTTAAATCTTTATTCAGCGCCACAGCGAGGTTTGATCATCAGGAAGTGTTTGCTTCTACATGAGGTTTCGGGACTGTAAGGAATCCGCTCCGCGGTTTACTGGTTGCCTTACCTTGCAGACCGGTGCAGTTATGGAACTCTTCACCTGATATTACTGCAGCCTGGATTCACTCACCAAAGCTATACTGCCACACACTCCCTCTGGTATCTACTGCTGCTGTGTAATCTATCACTGCAATCCAGCCTTGTATTCACTTATTGGAGCAGGACCTTCACACCCCCGCCGGGGATTGGTCCGCTGGCCTTTAAGTACTATGTTACCACAATGCTCCCTGCCGAGCATAGTCCTTACTGGATGTCACTACCTGTTCTGCCATAAGCTCCCTCTTGTTCTCCTGTGCTGAAGCGGAGGTTCCGTCCTGCGTCCTTCAGCTTCCTTCAAGCTCCCGCTTGTTCTCCTGTGCTGAAGCGGAGGTTTCGTCCTGCGTCCTTCAGCTTCCTGTTCTCCTGTGCTGAAGCAGAGGTTTCGTCCCTGCGTCCTTCAGCCTCCTGGATTCCTGCACTGAAGCGGAGGTTTCGTCCCTGCGTCCTTCAGCCTCCTGGATTCCTGCACTGAAGCGGAGGTTTCCCCGTATATCTACAGCTTCCTGGTTCCTGGGGCCTACTCTTTCCCTAATCTAGAGAGGCCGTGTCCTGGTTCCTGCGCAGCTACAGAGGATTCCCTAGCCCGCTCAGGACTCTTGCGCTGTAGCACTGGTTTAACCGTGCAGCTAGGCGGTGTGTAAATCTGGTCTGTCTTCCACCTCCTGAGACCAGTACCATGGGCCATGGTTGCCGCATGCGCAGAGGCCACCCCCGCACTCCTAAGCTGAAGCGGGGCTTTCCTGACTCCCTGTTGCCGAACTCCTGCTTGGACAATGTTTATTCTGACGTCTCCTGTCCTGACCCTGGCTTGTACAATGACGATGCTGTCTTCTCCTATCCTGATCCTGCTACGTATGACTACGAACTGCGCAATCCGGATCAGCCTGCGTGGTCTAAGGTCGGTGCTTCTACAACCCCACCTCAGCCTCGCGGTCCGACCCTGGTTTGTGGCGAGCACAACCGTGACAGTATGCTCGGCCACACAAACTCGGACCGTCCTGTGGTGAGGGTTGATAAGTTTCTGTCTGAAAGCCTGTCCCGGCCTGTAAACCAGTCCAAGTTTGAATACCAGTTTCTATGTGAGATAATACCCCTGATTGAAGATCTGATTGTGTTTGTAGGTTTAACCCCTTTGCAAAATAAATGCCGTAATGATCTCATGATGAAGGTTTACCGCCTCCGGGACTTAAAACAATCGCTGGCCGCTTGTATTTGCTGTCCTGGTTACCCTTTAACCTGGGAAAACGTGTACCCTTTGGAACTGGACGACGCCCTAAAGGAACTCTCTTCCCTGGCCTTGTCCTTAGACATTTATATAGCACAAGAGGACCCTCTCCTCATGTTGGCTCATGCCCAAAAAACACTCCATATCCTTTCCATGACATTGGACATTTGTATAAAGGAACAGGATCCTCCCCTCGCCAGCTTCGCTGCCGCTTGGCTGTATCCCTGGTCTACCACGGATCCTTGCCCTGATTATATGGCCGGGTTCCCTGACACCAATGATATGTCTACGTTAACCCCTGCCGATCAGTCTTGTGAGGTCCCCCTGGAGGATACATATGTTTCTCTACCCAACACTAAGGTTCTAGTATCAGAGAATAAGTTCCTTAGTTCTCCTATTTCTAGCTCAGAAGCCCTCTCTCTAGGTCTTGAGGGTTTTCCAGCTTTAACCTCTGCTAGGCAGTCCTGTGCGCTATCCCCGTCAGAGAAAGAATCCCTAAGTTCTGTTCCCAGGGTCATTTCTGTATTAACCCCTGTGGGGCAGCTCTCTGAGTTTCCTTTGGTAAATCCCTGTTCTCTGTCAGCCATGGTCACGCCCCTAGCTCCAGAGGAGAGATTCCTTGTCTGTCCTAATACAGAGAGAAGATTACCTATGTTCTACTCTCAGGCACTGTCTGCATTAACCCCTGTAAATTCTTGCTGCCTCCAAGTTAATGCCTTCGTTTTAGCCTCAGAGAATGAGTCCACAAGTCAGACAGCAGAGGTTGCATTGAGGGATTCCCTTAACCGTATGGAGTCCTTAGATATTCTTTGTTATAAATCCCCTGCTTCAGCTCAAGTTTCCGCAGTTTCGCCTCCGGAGACTTCGGCTAAAGTTCTGGTTCCTGATAAATGTATTCAAGAGTCAGGTTTTTCCCTAAGCTTGGTCGCAGAGTTCCTTCTCCCGGGTATTTCACTGAACCAGCCTGTCGCCCAGAGAGCGGTGATCCCTGCTTCAGCGCGTAATTCCCACATTATGGAATCTGCAGTAATTTCTGGTTTCCCAGACATTCCTTACCAAATACCTACTTCAGAGACCAGTACAGTTATGATTAACCCCCGTGTACTGTCTGAGTTCTCCTCCTCTTTAAGCTTAGGGTTAAAAGCATACAGTAGTCTGTATGTCCCTCCTGGGGTTCATATTATGTTCCCATGAATGTTTGCTGACGCACGGTTTTCTCCCAAAAGTGACGCTTTTTCATATAGATTAGTAAAAAGTCTGCACACTGTTTCCCTTTTCGCTGAATTGTGTCTTACTGGTTTGGAGACTCTGAGAGGTAATGATTCTCCTTCTGATTCTGAAGCTCTTCCTACAATGATTATCCTGGCTGGGGGTCCCCCTGATTTCTCTGTCCAGGCTAATTCTCCAGGGATCAGCATATCTGTGGTCACTCCCTTAGTACTGTCTGAGGTCACCATGCCTATATTACAAGTCCTGGGGTTTAAATCTAAGCTATTTAGCTGTCCTGCCTTTGCTGAAACCCAGTCCCTCAGTACTGTGTCTAAATATGCCCCAGCAAACATGGGGTTACTCCGGTAAGAAATTAAAGCTCCTGTCTTAAAGGGTATTTTTTCTCACAGGTCCAGCAAATCTAGAACCTCAGTAATTGTTTCTAAGTCACTTATCAATACATCTGATTTTTTCTCTAATCAAACCCAGATACCCTCACTATCGGTTAGGAGTCCTGTGATCAGAAATTCTGCACTATAAAACACACCTACTGCACCGACACACTTTATTCGAGCAAATACCCAGTATGTACCTGGCAGATACCTGGAATGCGCCGCTCCTCACCTCTGACAAGCCCCGTTGTGTTTGCCTTCCCAGCCTGGGTTCATGCCTGGCTGACGGGCGGCTGATCTGTTAAATGATAATGATTAGGATTTAATAGGCTGCAATGCTTCGCGTGTCTACCAGATGGCATAAATTCATGAATTGTAATGCAGTATATATATATATATACTGTGCAGTATTGCAGCCAGCGGGAATAAAATGCTTCAATCCCTGACTGGAAAATAACCCAATGCACTCGGGCAGAAAACAGACACAAACCTCAATACACCCGAGTATACCCGAATTCGTGGGACTAGCCCAGCTCGAATAAAGTGTGTCGCCAGTGTATTCATGTTTTTGTCAGATTAGGTACCCCTGTGGTTAGGGTCCTTGCAGTTTCGGAAAAGACTCCTTGTACTCCTAAGGTGCCGGTCATTAAGACTTTTCATAGTTCATACTTACTGCTAGCTGGCTCTCAGGTCCCTGTCACTGAGGTACAGACTTCAGCTTCTGATGTTAGTTTCCCTCCCGCCACTACCCGGGTTCTGCCTTTTTCTCAAGCTACCGATATGAAAATTTCAAGGACTGTTCCTGATTCCCTGACAATAGTATCTCCCACTGAGGATTTCCCAGTATTGGAGAGCCCTACTGTTGTTTGCTTCCCTGCTCCTGCTAAACCATGGTTTTTTCCCTCGGAATTTTCGGTTGTCCCTGTTATTTCCTCTCAGTTGGAAATACTCTGTACCTATCCCAAGATTTCAGTCTCTATGCCTGGTTTACTGCTTGCCTTGTCACCTGCCATACCAATACCGGGAGATGCTTCCACCCAGCCTATACCCTCACTAAGCATTACCTGGGAGACTTCTAGAGGGAAAATCCCTCACAAATTCCAACATGCAGTGGTCAGTCAAGACTTTTTCTGTTCCTGGGTTCCTCCTGGCGTATTCGATCAACTATCAGGGCCGCCTATCCTAGATTCCGGTTCCTTTATTAAAGACTGGGCTTCCAGTGGGGGCTCTTCTGCCGTTTCTGCTCTGGAACTCTCTGGTTCTTCACAGCCCTGGATTTCCAAGACATTTTGCGGGGCGAGCCATGTACCAAGGAGGTTTCTTCCATCACTCTCATATCCTAGAACTGTACTCACCAAAGAACTGCTCGTTTACGGATTCCCTTTCCACCTAAAGAACTTTAGGAACAACTCGATGTCCCCGAGACCCATGGATGGCCCTGTCTGGCCGCAGTTCTCACCGGGGGGTGGGGGTACACTAAGGACTAACCACGAGTCTCAGGACCACGACTCTACTCCCAATCCTAGATGGTTCAGCAACAATTCCCGGTCCTCCAACTCTATGAGTGCTCATGTTCGCCCGGAGGTCTCACGTGAAGGGGGGAGTACTGTAAGGAATCTGCTCCGCGGTTTACTGGTTGCCTTACCTTGCAGACCGGTGCAGTTCTGGAACTCTTCACCTGATATTACTGCAGCCTGGATTCACTCACCAAAGCTATACTGCCACACACTCCCTCTGGTATCTACTGCAGCTGTGCAATCTATCACTGCAATCCAGCCTTGTATTCACTTATTGGAGCAGGACCTTCACACCCCTGCCGGGGATTGGTCCGCTGGCCTTTAAGTACTATGTTCCCACAATGCTCTCTGCCGAGCATAGTCCTTACCGGATGTCACTACCTGTTCTGCCACAAGCTCCTGCTTGTTCTCCTGTGCTGAAGCGGAGGTTCCGTCCTGCGTCCTTCAGCTTCCTTCAAGCTCCCGCTTGTTCTCCTGTGCTGAAGCGGAGGTTCCGCCCTGCGTCCTTCAGCTTCCTTCAAGCTCCCGCTTGTTCTTCTGTGCTGAAGCGGAGGTTCCGTCCTGCGTCCTTCAGCTTCCTGTTCTCCTGTGCTGAAGCAGAGGTTTCGTCCCTGCGTCCTTCAGCCTCCTGGATTCCTGCACTGAAGCGGAGGTTTCGCCCCTGCGTCCTTCAGCCTCCTGGATTCCTGCACTGAAGCGGAGGTTTCCCCGTGTATCTACAGCTTCCTGGTTCCTGGGGCCTACTCTTTCCCTAATCTAGAGAGGCCGTGTCCTGGTTCCTGCGCTGCTACAGAGGATTCCTTAGCCCGCTCAGGACTCTTGCGCTGTAGCACTGGTTTAACCGTGCAGCTAGGCGGTGTGTAAATCTGGTCTGTCTTCCACCTCCTGAGACCAGTACCATGGGCCATGGTCGCCACACGCGCAGAGACCACCCCCGCACTCCTAAGCTGAAGCGGGGCTTTCCTGACTCCCTGTTGCCGAACTCCTGCTTGGACAATGTTTATTCTGACGTCTCCTGTCCTGACCCTGGCTTGTACAACGACGATGCTGTCTTCTCCTATCCTGATCCTGCTACGTATGACTATGAATTGCGCAATCCGGATCAGCCTGCGTGGTCTAAGGTCGGTGCTTCTACAACCCCACCTCAGCCTCGCGGTCCGACCCTGGTTTGTGGCGAGCACAACCGTGACAAGGACACAGTTCATCTCCGTGTGCCACAGGAGGGAGTTGATATTATCTTTACCTGGATTTGTCACTGCCCAATTTGGAATTAGACCATTTGGTCTGAGAAGAGCACACCAGAGTTCTATCGAGAAGGAACACTCTTCTACTGGTGACTATTTCAATCCTTTGGGCTATTAGCAGCTATATCTACTGCTTACCATTATTACCAACATCACTGGTTGCTCCATATTATCTTTTGGTCTCCTCGCTGTATTAGACCCTCTGCAGGTCACTCACACACTGCTGCACATTGCCAATACTTGTCTATTGATTGCTTTTTAATCACACCAATTTCGCATTGGTCTATTTGACTGCTTCAATTATTTAATAAATTCCTATTATTACACTATTATATATGGAACTGGCGCTTCTTTTTGTTTTGTTATCTATATCTATGTCTATAGCACAAGCAATCCCTATCGAAAAAGGTGCTTAGAACCCTTGAGAAAGCGAGATCCGACCTAAAATTGCTCCAACTTGACGAGGTGGAGAGAGCCCTGAAATGGACCAAACAGCGGTTTTACTATATTGGTAACAAAGCGGACAAACTTCTGGCCTCCAAATTAAGAGGCATGAAGGCAAAGGCCCAGATCACAAAGATCAGGACTAAAAGCGGTCAAATCTCTTATAACGAGAAAGATATCGCGAGTGAGTTTGCAGAGTTTTACACAGACCTCTACAATCTTCACCCCACTAGCCACCCAAATGATAACGCCAAGAATACCTCCGACTATCTAGCCCAATGCAACCTCCCATCCCTCACACAGGAAGAACTCGAGTTCTTAAACAAGAAAATAACTCAAGAAGAACTAAAAAACGCAATATCCTCACTTAAAATAGCTAAAACACCTGGACCCGATAGATTCTCCAACGGTTATTATAAAAAGTTAGTAGACTCCCTGTCCCCCCATCTCCTAGAAATGTACAACTCTTTCCTACAGGGAAAACAGATCCCAGACACTATGTCAGCAGCCAATCTGGCTATCATACATAAAGAGGGCAGAGACCCACTTCAATGCGGCAGCTACCGCCCAATATCCCTGCTAAACACCGACCTCAAGCTTTTCAGTAAAATTCTTGCAAACAGGCTGAACCCTATTCTCCCAAGGCTAATTCATATAGACCAGGTGGGATTTGTGTCAGGAAGACAGGCCTCTGACAACACCCGCAAAATTATTGATATTATAGACCACGTGCACCTCAAACAGTCCCAGGCCCTGATACTCAGCCTCGATGCGGAGAAGGCCTTTGACTGCATCAGATGGTCATTCCTCGACCAAACGATGCGCCAGTTCGGCTTCTCCGGACCATTCCTTGATGGCGTCCGAGCCCTCTATACTAACCCAACGGCCCTACTAAAACTCCCAGGAGGCCGCTCCAACCCAATAAAAATCCAAAACGGCACCAGACAAGGCTGCCCCCTTTCCCCCCTACTCTTCGCCCTGTCCATAGAGCCCCTGGCCACCCAGATCAGAACTGAACCCACTGTTAAAGGTATCCTAGTCGGAGACAGGGAATATAAAATATCCCTGTTCGCCGATGACATAATTCTCACCCTGTCAGATCCCCTCACCTCCCCTCCCAACCTAGAAAAACTCCTTGACCAATTTGGCCAACTGTCAGACTATAAAGTCAATACAGACAAGTCGGAGGCCCTTAACATTTCGCTACCGAACCCCGTATGGACAGTCCTACAAAAGAAATTTAAATATAAATGGAATAGTTCCCATATCAAATATCTTGGGATTAAAATAGCGAGCTCATATAGCTCGCTATACCAAACCAATTACCCCCCTCTCTTCCGCCAGATCTTGAGAGATCTAGAGACCTGGCAAACCCACCAGATCTCCTGGTTCGGAAGAATAGTGTCCACCAAAATGAATATCCTACCCCGCTTGCTCTACTTCTTTCAGACAGTCCCCGTCCCCGTCCCACTAGCAGAACTGAGGAATATCCAGGCCCATATCCTAAGGTTCATTTGGCAACAACGGAGAGCCAGGGTCCCACGGTCAGTACTTTTAGCCTCAAGGACGAGAGGGGGTCTGGGGGCGCCGGACGTACTCCGATACTACCAATCAGCCCAGCTGAGGCAGGCGGTGGTGTGAAACAACCCCCCCCACCTCCAACTGCTGGCTGGAGATAGAGACGCACCATGCGTCCCCGACCCCCCTCTCAGCCCTACTGTGGTCCCCAACCCACAAAAACAAGAAGCCACTGAGACTTAGCCTCGGGGCAATGAGATGCACGTGGTCGACATGGTTAAAAACCAAAGGGAAATATGGCCTAGCTTCAACCCCCTCTCAATTGACCCCCTTATTCGGGAACCCGGATTTCCCACCCGGTTGTTTCCGACCCCAATTCAGCCAATTTCAAGGCTTAAACATCAGAGTGGTTGCGGACTTACTGGAAAACGATGAGGTCATGCCCCTCCGGGAACTGAGTGTTAAACTTTCGTCCCCTGATTTGCCTACAGATTCGGCACTTCTTGAGAACCCAGTCCCCTAGCCTAAGGTTCCCGCCGCGCTCCAGATTTGAGACCCTCTGCCTCAGAAGCGAGTACCAAAAGGGCCTCATCTCGGGGATATACAAAACGCTCGAGGCATCCCAGCCCCCCCCTAATCACCTGTATATGCAGAAATGGAACGAAGACCTAAATACTAACATGGACCTTGAGGACTGGGAGGATATCTGGGAGGCAGCCACCAAAACATCAATTTGTTCCGTCACAAAAGAAAATATCTACAAAATACTATTTCACTGGTACCTGATCCCGAGTAGACTGAGCCAAATCTACCCAGGCACTCCAGACGAATGCTGGAGGGGATGTGGTCAAAGGGGGGACATGTCCCATATTTGGTGGACATGCCCGGAGATCCAAAGATACTGGTCCCGGATCCAGGGCCTCCTGACCGAGACCCTGGATATAGAAATACCCCTGGACCCTCTGACCTACGTGCTGGGAAAACCAATTGACGAACTCCCTACCCCTGCTGCCAGGCTCACAGCAGCAATACTGACGGCTGCGAGATGCTGCGTAGCAGCGGCCTGGAAGAAAATCAAAGCCCCCTCTAGAAGAACAGTGATCGCTAGGGTAGACGGAATTATGAGCATGGAAAGACTGACGGCAATGCTGAAGCAAAAAATGCCACAGTTTTACTCAGTCTGGGAACCCTGGCCGGGATTGGGCGATCCAACTCCCACATAAACCTTACCGCATTACTCCCCCCCCCCCTGACCGCCGAACCTCAAATCCCTCCCCCCCTACCCTCCCTCCCCCCCCTCCCCTCTCTTTGTCCAAAGTCGTTCCCAACTATCCACCCTTCCTTCGTCGCTCTTTTTCACCACTGAAAATAGGAAAAGGGATTATTGTGTGTCACCAACCCCTTCCACGCTATGTACATGTATTGCGCCGTATCTCCGAGATGGCCCGTTGGCCAATGTCTGTAACGTACCAATGCGCTGTATGACACCAATAAAGGAAAAATATTAAAAAAAAAAAAAAAAAAGCAATCAATAGACAAGTATTGGCAATGTGCAGCAGTGTGTGAATGACCTGCAGAGGGTCTAATACAGCGAGGAGACCAAAAGATAATATGGAGGAACCAGTGATGTTGGTAATAATGGTAAGCAGTAGAAATAGCTGCTAATATCCCAAAGGATTGAAATAGTCACAGTAAAAGATTAATTTGCACATTTTAGCACTACTATTAACTCACTAGCGCTACTAATTGTTTCTGTGTGTATATATATACTTTATATATATATATATATATATATTGTGACATAGTCCAAAGATGTTAGGCAGCTTTCTGCCCCATTTTAGAGCAGAAAGTGCAGGAATAGCTAAAAATGATCCGTTCCACAGCTTCACATTAACTCAGGCAGCTGGATGGAAAATCCAGACCACAGATTACAATGGCTCTAGTTCTCCCTCACCTGCTCTTCTGATCACATGCACAGGTGTTTGGAGCAGAGAGGTTTTGCATTTCGCTCTCTCTCCTTAGAGCCTGGAGGCTGGGGGTATCGCGGCTCCCCTGTTTCCAGTGTCGGGGTTGACGGCCCCTCCACGTATCACAGTACCAGAGGATTTGCCTGGACACCACAAACAGATAAGACAAAACAAATGATTACTGCTGTTGCTAAAAGACTGTGCTGTATCTTGTGACCCTAAATGAGAGAGCATTGTTTTAAGCTGGGGAACCAGTTTAGTTGGCCAGCAGCTGTTAGAGAGACTGATTCTGATGTGTAGTTAGATCCCTGAAAGGGATTTGTTTTTGCTTATATGATTTTGGTTTTATTTCTTGAAATAACAGTGTGGGAAATATTGTAACACTGAAATATGTGAACTGCTGAATGAAAGTATCTGAGTACCTCTAACCTTCACATGTTAAAGCTGCAGTACCTTACTTGGATGAAAATAAAGCAGGCAGAAGCCTGAGTTAAGCAGCATAATACTTTGCATGATCCTGTTTGTTGTATAATTAACCCTAGAAGACTGTGTCGGGAAGAACCCAGACAGACGTCAGCACTACAAAAGAGGGGCGTTTGTCACAATATATATATATATATATATATATATATATATATATATATATATATATATACACACAGAAACAATTAGTAGCGCTGGTGAGTGAATAGTAGTGCTAAAATGTGCAAATTAATTCTATATATGTGTAATATAAAAGAAGAATTAAATACGTGTAACAAGTGAATAGTGTAAGCAACAAATGATTATAGCATAGAGACATTATGTGCGGAAGAGGAAAGCTTCTGTGTGGTCAAGCCTGACCAAATGTAAACAGAAAACAAGAAAAAAGATCATACGGAACTGGCACTTCTTTTTTCTTGTTTTCATATATATATATATATATATATATATATATATATATATATATATATATATATATATATATATATATATATATATATATATATGTAACACGTGTTTCCCCCACAACCTCACTTAGAGGCCAGTGTGTGGTGGGAAAGGAGCGCATTACCTCGCTGTTTGGTTGTCACGATGCTCACTGCAACCTGGACTAAACCGCAGGGCTGAGGTGGGGAAGATATGTAACCACTGCCCTAAGCCACGGGGGTGGGTCCGGATTTCAGGGTTGTGAATGTAGCCTGGTCAGGGTTGGAGAGTGGAGAGGGTAACGGGTACTTGCCTAGGATCTGTGGTTGGAGAGCGTAGAATTGTCGAGATCCGTAAGCCATGGTCGAGGATTGGAAAGCGTAGAATAGTTCTTGTCCATAAGCCGTGGTTGTGAAGTAGAGTGCTTAGAAGTCCGTTAGCCAAGCCGTGGATCAGGGGAACAAGAAGACATAGGTAAAAGCAGGGTCACAACTGGAATTCGGAATAAACGTAGACAAGTACTCAGGCAGCAAGTTAGCACAGTGCATAGAAAGGTCTATGCTCAGAAACAACCAGAGGGTGACTGAAGCATATATACTGAAGGGAACCAATCAGGGAGAAAAGGGAGGAGTGACTCAGATACTGTCGCGGCCGAGTTTATTCGAGCATTTGCCCGGTCTCGGCCGCGACAGTAACCTGGCGCGCGCCGGGATGTCCCGGGCACGCGCCGAAGCCTCGGAGGAGAGGCCTGCCGATCGGGGCTTCCCCCTCTCCTCTCCGGGTCCGCCGGGTCCCCCGGAACCCCCCTGCCGCCATCCCCCACATCGCGGGACACCAGGGCTCCCTCAGGGAGCCCTGGACGCGCGTGCAGGGGGCGCAAGCACCCGATGACGCGTGACCGCGCATCGGTGACACGCGGCACGCCGAGGGGATGCCACTAGCAAGCCGGGAAATCTCCCGGCTTGCGGAACTGGCCGCACTCTAATAAAGTGTGCCGCCAGTGTATAGGTAGACCTGTGATAGGCTGAGGCAGGGTGAAGCTCAGGTGTAGCCACCCTGAGATTAGTCCAGGCATTCTTGTTGGCGTTTTTCTCCTTAAGAGGTGCGCATGGGACGGGACCCGCTGCACGCCCCCGGGAGGTGGGGACGACGCGCCGCCAGGAGGGGAGCCAACGGATGAGCGGAGGATGCGGCCACGCAGACCGCCTTGCTAATGAATGCGCGGGTGAGCGGGAGAACGTAGGGACAGGGCATGCGGTCCTGAGAGTACCCCCCCCCCACGAGGGGAGACCACCGGGTGAACCAAGGATGGCTTTGAGGTATACTTGCGGTGAAACTCCCGGATAAGTCTAGGAGCGTGTACTTGGTCCTGGCATATCCATTCCCATTCTTCCGGGCTAAAGCCCTTCCAGTGTACCAGGTACTGTAGTTTTCTAATGGATACCCTTGAATTGATGATGGCCTGGACCTCGAACTCCTGTTGGCCCTCCACTAGGATGGGTCTGGGAGAAATGTTCCTGCTGGTAGCGGAATTGTCGGGTAGAAAGGGTTTCAAGAGAGAAACATGAAAGGCTGAGGGGATCTTCATGGTAGGAGGGAGTTTTAACCGGTAGGCCACTGGATTGATTTTCTGCAGAATGGGGAACGGTCCAATGAATCTGGGTGCTAGTTTAGGAGAGGGTACCTTGAGTCGTATATTCCTCGTGGAGAGCCAGACTTTTTGGCCAGGAGAATAATTAGGGGTCTCGCGGCAGTGGCAATCAGCTTGCTTACTGTGGAGAAGAGCGGCCTGTCTTAGATTGTCTTGAATCCTCTCCAAGGATTGCCGAAGGTGTCGGACCCTGTCCTCCACTGCCAGAACCCCAGAGTTGGGGACAGGAGATGGGAAGGGGGCGGGGTGGAACCCATAATTAATGAAGAAGGGAGACTGTTGAGTGGACTCGTTGCATGAGTTATTGTGCGCAAATTCTGCCCAGGGGAGAAGTTCTGCCCAGTTGTCCTGTGCGGCAGAGACGAAGCAGCGAATATATTGTTCGAGTGACTGGTTGGTCTGCTCGGTCTGCCCATTGGTTTGTGGGTGGTAGCCAGAGGAGAACTGTAACTTGACACCCAATTTTTTGCAGAAGGCTCTCCAGAACTTAGACACAAATTGTGACCCCCGATCAGACACTATAGTTTGTGGTGTCCCATTAAGTCTTAAGATCTCCTTGGTAATGGTTTCGGACCATCTGGCAGTACATAGTAGTCCTCGGAGGGGAACGAAGTGTGCCTGCTTCGAAAAGTGGTCTACCACCACTAAGACCGTATCCATACCCCTGGACTTGAGCAATTCAACTATAAAGTCCATCGAGAGATGGTTCCACGGTCGATTGGGAATGGGAAGAGGCAGTAGGAGGCCAGGTGGTTTATTGTGGGGTGTCTTGTTCTGGGCACAGGTAGTGCAAGAAGCTACAAAACTCCTGATGTCTTTGTGTATGCCGGGCCATCAGAAAGTGCGCTCCAAGAGTTCGATAGTCCTCCTCATACCAGGGTGACCTGCTGTCATAGAAGTGTGACCCCACTCCATGACCTGTCTTTGAAAACTGGGGGGAGTGAACAGCCAACCCTCAGGAACCTGGATACCCACAGGGATGTTGTTCTGTGCCTTCGTGATGTCAGGAAGAGCGCTGAAGACATTTGCGGAAAGAATGCACGTCTGAGGGAGAATAGGTTCTGGTTGATCCATGGATTTGTCCTCAGTTAAGAACTGCTCCTGAGGAAGCTGCGGATGCAGTGAAACGCGTTGAGCCAAGCTAAGGAAGGAGACAGAGTACAGCTGCATCACACACTGACGGTCTGATAGCCTGCTCCAACCCCAGAGGCACTGCTGCTGCGGCTCGGCGAGTCTTCCATACCCCTTGATCTTCCCGTCCTTACCGGAAAAGGCGTCACTCCGAGGCCAGGAAGTGACGTCAGACGCCATCTATCCGGACGAGGGGGCACCCTCGAGGAGGGGATTTCTGAGTGGAGCGGAGGACATTTCCAACTGCCAAGCCGTGTATGTAGCTGCCTGATATCCAAGAAACCTTTATGTGAATGTGCTCACACGTTGCATTGTGAGTACACATTTCTATGCTTCTTCTATAAATTTTTGGTGTTACCTGGTACACACTATGTTTCCCTCTTCTCTCTGTATGAAAGCGGTTGCTGGTTTGTGAGAGTGAAAGCCCCGGCGATCACACTATCCAGCTTACAATCATCAGTGACTGCTGTATGCTGCTATCTTAGGCGGAGGAATATATTATTCAACTTTACATACAAAAACGCTGTTTTTTATCCTGCTTCTTGTAAGTAGGCGATCCGTAAGAGCCAAGTTTCTTCTTGAATTCTGACCCATAATTGTCCATAAGTACTACACTATGATTTGTTATTGTATGTTTTTTTCTGGGTGTTCCTGATGATCCTGCTCCCTTCCTGTCCTGGATTCATACGTTTTGTGAGGGAATCAGTGTATATTCCCTGGAAGGTTGAGAGTTTCTTTCAGTTACACAATATATCATTTAATATTATTTAAATATCACTATCACTGTGTTTTAGCGCCACACTGAATCACTGGGTTTCACACTGTGCCTTCGTGATGTCAGGAAGAGCGCTGAAGACATTTGCGGAAAGAATGCACGTCTGAGGGAGAATAGGTTCTGGTTGATCCATGGATTTGTCCTCAGTTAAGAACTGCCGGGAAAGTGCATCCACCTTGATGTTCTTGGAGTCCGGGATGTAGGAAATCATGAAGTTAAAGCGGGTGAAGAACAGAGCCCAACGTGCCTGGCGAGATCCTAGGTGGCGAGCCCCTTCATTATAAAGAAGATTTTTATGGTCCGTCAAGATGGTGATAGGGGTTGTTGTGCCCTCCAGAAAGTGCCTCCATTCCTCCAAGGCCATCTTGATAGCGAGGAGTTCACGATTTCCCATGTCGTAATTCCTCTCTGCGGCTGAATTGTTTTTAGAAAAAAAGGGACATGGGTGAGTTGCCTGGAGCTCCTTTCTCTGGGAGAGTACCGCGCCTGCTCCAACATCAGAGGCGTCCATCTCGAGGGTGAAGGGTAGTGCAGGGTTCGGGTGCACTAGTATAGTGTTACGACGGTGCTGCCCGCAGACCAGACCCGTCCCCTGTGCTGAGGTGGGACGTAGGGATACACGCACCCGCAGCAAAGGGAGCGCGTCCGGAGTGTGGTGTTAGTGTTGCCAGGCCAGGTATAGTAATGAAGACAATACTTGCCGGTACCGGTAGTAGAGGAGGAGTAGTTATTGCCGTTGCCAAGATCAGGGATAGGAGAGTTGCGGATGATCAAAGGTATAAGCCGTGTTACAGGGATGCCAGAAGTCACGAAGTCCAAGTAGAGCCGAAGTCGAGAGCCAGAGGGGGTAGTCGTCCAATCCGCGTCAATACCTGAGGAGTCACTGAGAGAGTAGTCAAATGCTTCCATAGAGAACTATGTCGAGCGACGAGTGATGGGAAGCACAGACATAATAAAGCTGGGCAGGCCAATGGGAAAAGGGGGCAGGCCTGGAGGACTGCAAGGAGTCCTCCCTGATAGGAGGGATGTGTTCAGCCCAGCTGAGTGTAATCCTTGATTTGCATGGAACTGTGTGATGCTTGGGGGCGACGCCTCACTGCAGGAGCAGTGGTTAAAAGTGCTCTGTTAGGCGTGTGCTCTGTAAGCTGGGAATGCATGCACATAATGTCTGAGGCTGGCGTGCGTGTAGGTGTGCGTGCAGGAGGGCGTGGGCGCGCCCGGCGCTGAGCAGAGGAATCGCCGAGGGGAGTGATCCCGCGACGGCGGCAGGGGCGAGGAGCCGTGGAGTACGGTAAGGCAGGATTGTTTTGTGGGTCCAGGGGCTCCCTGCGGAAAGGGGGTGCTCTGTGTGGGAAGCGAGGAGAACGCCGATTCCTGACAGTACCCCCCTCTTCAGGAATGGCCTCAGGACGGTCCAAGAACGGTTTCTCTGGAAACTTCTTCCTGAAGGACTTAAGAAGGGCCGGGGCATGAATGTCCTTTGAAGGTACCCAGGATCTCTCTTCAGGGCCAAAGCCCTTCCACTGCACCAAGAACCGGAGCTGACCCCTGGATAGGCGAGAATCCAAAAGAGAGTGAACTTCGTATTCCTCGTTATTTTTTACCGTAATGGGATCCGGTTTACGAGTCTGATCCGGAAAGAAGTGACTGGAGATAAATGGTTTTAAGAGAGACACATGAAAGACATTGGGAATCTTCATACTGGGTGGTAGTTGGAGCCGGAATGCCACAGGATTGATTTGTTCACAAATAGGGAAGGGTCCCAGGAACTTAGGTGCCAGTTTAGGAGATGGTACCTTGAGGTGGATATTCCTAGAGGAGAGCCATACCAAATCCCCTGGTTTGTAACTGGGTGCCGAACGACGACGACGATCGGCCTGTAATTTTGATCTGCGGGAGGAGTTGAGAAGGGTAGACTGAATCCTGGACCATGCGGTCATCTACAGCTGGTACTCCAGAAGAAATGTTGGGGATGGGAAGACAGGGAGGGTGGAACCCATAATTTATAAAAAAGGGTGGCTCCCGGGTGGACTCGTTTTTGGCAGATTTTATGGCATACTCTGCCCAAGAAAGGAGTTAAGCCCAATCATCCTGGAAATCGGATATAAAACATCTCAGGTACTTCTCCAGGGATTGATTGATTCTCTCCGTTTGTCCATTGGACTGAGGATGATAGGTGGAAGAGAAGGAAGAAGAGATGCCCAATCTCTTCGTGAAAGCTCTCCAAAATTTGGATACAAACTGAGAAACTCTGTCAGACACAATGGACGAAGGGATCCAATGAATCCGGAAAATCTGCTTCGTAAAGATATCAGCAAGGGCGGGGGAGATGGGTAACCCTTTAAGTGGAATGAAATGGGACATCTTCGAAAACCTGTCCACGACCACCAAGGTAGTGTTCATTCCTCTGGACCTGGGCAACTCCACGATGAAGTCCATAGAAATGTGGGACCAGGGGCGGTCGGGAACTGGAAGGGGTAACAGAAAACCCTGAGGCTTTTGACGGAGAGTCTTGCTTTGAGCGCACGTGGGGCATGCGCGGGTAAACTCCAGAATATCTTGAGACATCCTTGGCCACCAGAAATTCCGACGAATGAGATCAGTAGTCTTCTTAAAACCTGGATGACCTGCAGATTTAGAGGAGTGACCCCAATACAGGACCTCTGGAACAAATTTGGATGGTACAAAGAGTTTGTTGTCGGGAACGACCAAGTCCTTGGGAATGCGTCTCTGGGAGTGCAAAATCTTGTCAAGATTCTTGAAAGTAGACGTGGCGAGAATCCTCTCATGTGGAAGGATAGTCTCCAACGATTCCTCTGGCTTCTCTTCAGAAGAATGTATATGGGAGAGAGCGTCTGCCTTTACGTTCTTGGTCCCGGGAATATAGGACAGGTGAAAATCGAATCGAGAAAAACAAAGAGCCCAACGAGCCTGTCGTGGACCAAGGCGTCGAGCGTTCTCTATGTAAAGAAGGTTCTTGTGGTCCGTGAGAATAGTAAACGGCTCTTTTGACCCCTCCAGCAGGTGTCTCCACTCTTGAAGAGCCATCTTCACAGCCAGAAGTTCCCTGTTACCCACGTCATAGTTCCTGTCGGCAGACGAGAATTTCTTGGAAAAATATGCACAGGGATGTAACTTATCTTGGGGCGTGGGTCTCTGAGAAAGAACGGCACCAGCATCGCAATCAGAAGCGTCGACCTCCAGGACGAAGAGAAGTTCGATGTTGGGATGACGGAGAATAGGTGTGGATATAAAGGCTTCCTTGAGTGTCTCGAAGGCGGAGATAGCCTCGGGTGACCAAGCAGAAGGATCAGCTCCTTTTTTGGTGAGCGCAGTGAGGGGTGCCACAATGGTGGAAAAACTCCGTATAAACTTATGATAGTAATTAGCGAACCCTAAAAAACGTTGTATGGCCTTGAGAGAGTTGGGTCTTGGCCATTCAGTGACTGCTTGAAGTTTACCGGAGTCCATCATAAACCCCCCATCGGAAATGATATACCCCAGGAACGGAGTAGAGATCGTATAAAAGGTGCACTTCTCCAGTTTGGCGTACAAATGGTGTTTACGGAGACGGGAAAGGACGTAGGAGGTGTGGCGTATATGGTCCTGGAGATCTTTGGAAAAAATCAGGATATCATCTAAGTATACAATAACAAAAATATTGAGTACCTTACGAAAGACGTCGTTGATGAAATCCTGGAAGACAGCGGGAGCATTACATAAGCCAAAAGGCATTACTAGATATTCGTAGTGTCCACTACGCGTGTCTTCCATTCATCCCCCTTCCTGATGCGCACCAGGTTATAGGCACCACGTAGATCCAACTTGGAAAAAATCTTGGCCCCCTGTAATTTATCGAACAGTTTGGTAATAAGTGGAAGGGGGTAACGATTTTTAATAGTGATGTGGTTTAAACCCCTGTAGTCGATGCAAGGCCTCAACGACCCGTCCTTTTTCTTGACGAAGAAAAACCCAGCCCCTGCTGGGGAATTGGAGTGACGAATAAAGGTTTTCTCGAGATTCTCCTGGATATATTCATCCATAGCGTGAGATTCTGGTAACGACAAGGGGTAGGTCTTGGACTTGGGTAAAGAGTAACCTGGAACTAGATCGATCGGACAATCGTAAGTCCTGTGTGGCGGCAAGAGGTCTGACTGTACCTTATTGAAAACGTCCCGGAATTGATGGTAAATGGAAGGTAGAATAACTTCGGGAACAGAGGTATTGGCCAGCAGTTGATGAGTCTCGTCTGACCTCGGCCTCCAGGAAATGGGGGCAGAGGAAGTCCAGTCAATGAGAGGAATGTTAAGCTGTAGCCAAGGAAGACCAAGGGTGATTGGTATCCCAGGAGCGTGAATGGCATCGAGAACTAAGATCTCCTTGTGCAGATGTGAGGATAGAAGCAAGGGAGCCGTCTCTAAGGAGATGTGGGCCGGGGTAAGAGGACATCCATCGATACCGACGAGTGCGATGGGAACCTTCTTTCTCATGAGTGGTATGCGGTTTAACCTGGCGAATTCAAGATCCACAAAGTTTCCTCCAGCTCCAGAGTCAATGAAAGCGGCGGTAGAAGTCTTGAACTTATCGCCTGAAAGGGAGACGGGAAATGTAAGTTTCTTAGGGAGTTCACCTTTAGAAAGGGGACGTGGAGACATTAAACCCAGAGAGAGCCCCTCTGTACTCACTGGGTGTTCCCGTCCAGGATGCAGTGGACACTCCCGAACCAGATGTTCCATGGATCCGCAGTAGAAACACAATCCCCCGGCGTGGCGGAACTGCCGTATCGGTGTGAGAATGCGTTGTACCCCCAATTGCATTGGCTCTGGCAACTCCAGTGCAGTTGCTGGGAGTACTGGAGAACGGAACTTGAAAGTTATGGACGCGAGTTCGCTGACGCTCTGAGCGGCGTACCAGGATACGTTGATCCACTCGGACGGCCAAATCAATGAGGACCTCCAATTGATCCGGCCTGGATTGGCGAGAGAGTTCATCCTTGATGGGATCTGCCAGGCCCTTCAGAACACGGAGATGAGAGCCTCTTGTCCCCAGTTAGTCTCGGCTGCTAGAGTCTGGAATTCCACAGCATACTGCGTCACCATTCGCCGTCCCTGAAAGATCTGGAGGAGAGAAACAGATGCCATCTCCCGACGAGCGGTAGAATCGAATACTTGTTGAAACTCGGCTTTAAATGCCGGGTAATCTTGGGTAAGGTCAGAACGTCGCTCCCAAACCGGGGAAGCCCAAGCCAGGGCGCTGCCAGTGAGGAGGTTATAAATGTAGGCTACCTTCTTGCGATCAGTATTGTAGAGATGGGGAGCCATTTCAAACTGCACCTCGCACTGGTTTAGGAAACCCCTACAATCTTGCGGTTCACCTGCATAAGGCTTGGGGGGAGGAATCCTTACATCTGAGCTGCTAACTGCGCTTGCGGTGTGGGGGTTTACATCTGGCGGGGTCGCGGTCGGTACCCTGTCTGAGAGAACTGCGACCTGGTGTGTAAGTGTCACAATTTGATCCACCATGGTCTGGTTATGCTGAAGCAGATTAGAGAGAAACTGTTGAAGTTCGGTCTGGTCTGCGTCTTGTGGGCTCGACATAATGTTACGCCGGTGCTGCCCGCAGACCAGACCCGTCCCCTGTGCTGAGGTGGGACGTAGGGATATACGCACCCGCAGCAAAGGGAGCGCGTCCGGAGTGTGGTGTTAGTGTTGCCAGGCCAGGTATAGTAATGAAGACAATACTTGCCGGTAACGGTAGTAGAGGAGGAGTAGTTATTGCCGTTGCCAAGATCAGGGAGAGGAGAGTTGCGGATGATCGAAGGTATAAGCCGTGTTACAGGGATGCCAGAAGTCACAAAGTCCAAGTAGAGCCGAAGTCGAGAGCCAGAGGGGGTAGTCGTCCAATCCGCGTCAATACCTGAGGAGTCACTGAGAGAGTAGTCAAATGCTTCCATACAGAACTATGTCGAGCGTCGAGTGATGGGAAGCACAGACATAATAAAGCTGGGCAGGCCAATGGGAAAAGGGGGCAGGCCTGGAGGACTGCAAGGAGTCCTCCCTGGTAGGAGGGAGGTGTTACAGCCCAGCTGAGTGTAATCATTGATTTGCATGGAACTGCGTGATGCTTGAGGGCGACTCCTCACTGCAGGAGCAGTGGTTAAAAGTGCTCTGTTAGGTGTGTTCTCTGTAAGCTGGGAATGCATGCACATAACATCTGAGGCTGGCGTGCGTGTAGGCGTGCGTGCAGGAGGGCGTGGGTGCGCCCGGCGCTGAGCAGAGGAATCGCCAAGGGGAGTGATCCCGCGACGGCGGCAGGGGCGAGGAGCCGTGGAGGACGGTAAGGCAGGATTGTTTTGTGGGTCCAGGGGCTCCCTGCGGAGAGGGGGTGCTCTGTGTGGGAAGCGAGGAGAACGCTGATTCCTGACAGTATAGGTCTTCAGTCTTTCAAAGGCTTCAATGGCGTCGGTAGGCCAGTGAGTCGGATCGGCTCCCTTTTTGGACAAGCTTCCCGTGCGGGGCTCGGGCCTGGGTTCAGATCTCGCGAGACACCGTGACGTCATTCTTGAAGCAACCTTGGGAGCAGATGGACTATTTGCAGAGCTCGCTCCGGTGAGTACCAGCCTATCCCCAGCTGATACACAGCGGTACTTGGCCCGACCTAAGGGAAGGGGTAGCAGGATCCCTGCGGACCCTGACATTACCCCTATACCAATAACAGTGGGTCATGGTAGGCCCAAACCCAAGAGACTTGTGTAGGACATTGCCAGGCCTATACAACCGGGACACCCTGTCTGTGTCCCTACCAAGGCTACTACTGTCCAGGACACAACCCCAAGGGGTAGTGGCCAACAAACGGTTGGCTGGTCAGCAAAAAGAAGACAATAAAAGTTTTGGAAAGCAAAGTTCTCACAAATAGGTATATATCAGAAGGCTTTTAATACTCCCTGCTTAGCTCAATCATATTTAAATCAGCTTGCAGCCTGCCTCAATCTGCCACAGTGGCACATGACTAGCTAGTCACTAGGGCTACTAAAGGAATAATATCTTGTAAAAGGTTTAGATAATACATTTGTATTACCTATTCTAGGGTCTGGTACAATTATTCATCACCTATTTCAGGCTGGCGTTAGGCCAATCTTGCCTACTGCTGCGGCCGAGTTTATTCGAGCATTTGCCCGTTCTCGGCCGCAGCAGTAGCCTGGCGCGCGCCGGAGGGTGACGGGCGCGCGCCGAAGCAGCGGAAGAGCACCCTCCGATCGGGGCGCTCTCCCTCCCGCTGCCGGGTCCGCCGGGTCCCCCAGAACCCCCTGCCGCCGTCCCCCACATCGCGGGACACCAGTTCTCCCTCGGGGAGCCCTGGACGCGCGTGCAGGGGGCGCAGGCTCCCGATGACGCGTGACCGCGCGTCGGTGACGCGCGGCACGCCGAGGGGCGGCCACTAGCAAGCCGGGAAATCTCCCGGCTTGCGGATCTGGCCGATGAGCAATAAAGTGTGTCGGTAGTGTATGTATATAATGTGCACTATACTGTATACATAAGGAAGCTCTACTTCCTTATGTATATAGTGCACATTATATACATAGGCAAGATTGGCCTAACGCCAGCCTGAAATAGGTGATGCATAATTGTGTTACATGTTGGTGTAGCCTGATACTGCTAGATATAAAAATGAGTAAAATTGCATTATTTGCCAATTTTGATGCCTGAGTCCAATATATTTAATGCACACAATAAAATATGTGTTTTACTGTCCTGTATATTTGTAAATCATAGACACTGTGAACTGTTTAGAAAAATAGAGTTCATTAGCAAAGCAGCTGTATGGAAATTAAAATCTGTACCACCTAATTTAGTAGAACGGAGCATTTGGGGTTGCTACCATGTTATAAATAATGATCATAATAAATAAGCAACACTCTGGTGACGTCAAATTATTGTATCAGGTTCTGGGTGCTGACAATCCTTTGCTGTTTAAAAGGATAAACAGAAAAGCTGAATATTCATTAACATGTCTGGTGGTCCCGTAGTGTGCCTTGTATAGTCTTTTGTTACTTGTAAAGGGATGTCACCAGACAGGAGTGTGCTCGCATTTATTAACATTGTGGAGGGAGGGTGGTTAATGTTTACACATACAACATCTGATGGATCCAAAGAAGACACATGTCACTGGTGTCTACCAGTCATTGGACAACTACAGTAAAAATAAATAAGTGCTTTTGAGCCCTTAAGGGAGTTTTATTTTACAATTTCACTGGCTGCAGATTTGATGATAACAAGATCATTTTCCTGAAGCTTTGTTTACCCTAAAATACAGGCACACTCCACCCTCATTATAACACCATTTTGTTGGGAGCCACGTGTTTTGCTGTTTAAAGGTGACTGTTATAATCAGTAGAAAGTTTGTAATTTAATGTTGTTTAGAGATAATATTGCTATATAAAAGGAAATATGCACCCTGGCACTAACAAATAAACCTTATGATACCTTTTTTCACTATGCTTCATTGTGCATTTCTTAATGTGACCATAGATTACCTCATTCTTTCTCAGGAACATAGGAATTGATGGCAGTTCACCTAAAGGTAATTCTATATACACCAAAGCGTGTTTTTTTCTGTCTGAAAATCTCCATTGACATCTTAGAGATTTTCAGCCCCTTTACACATCTAGCAGGGGTTATTGCACCTGCTGGTACTGTACATTATAGTGGGATGTTCTGGGATATTCTGTATTATCACTGTTGTTGAATCCTTTGGAAAATCTGAGCTATTTTGTCTCATAGGTGAGCTATTTTGTGTCATTGTGCCTTTGCTAAATCGGTAGAATAAGTCCCCCAGTCACACTATTTTCCTATTTGGTGCGAAACCTCACACCCTTGATTTGTCAACATGCAATAAATCCTGCCTGAAATTTAAAAACAAATGATTCAATATGAAATGTCCTTATCCTGTGACTGTCTTAATTTTTCTAAAAGGCTGAATTGTGTAAATATATAACGGACGCGGTGCAGAGAAGAGATCAAATGTATGTGGTTTGCCTCATAGAACTTCAGAACAAGACTAAAGATCTTTAACTTTTTGGAAGAAAAAAGGTGTGGGGGATAAGAGTTCAAGTTTATTAAATACATCATTTAGATTGTAAGCTCTTTGGGGCAGTGTTTCCTATCTCCCAGTGTCTTCTGTATTATGATGACTGCTTACTAAATATGCCATGTTCAATATGTGTCTATC
>NC_134487.1:220493593-220531093 GCF_040206685.1 Ascaphus truei
GCCTATCATGGACGCCTGTGCTGAAGCGTTGATGCCAGCACTCGTAACTGCTGCATTCCCTCCTAGCAGTGGCTACCCTTCCTTTCCTGCGGCCTGCTGCGATCCTCTTGCAGTGGCCTGCCTTGGACTTCTGCGCTGAAGCGTTGGTTCTTCCCGACGCTGCCCTGCGGTGAACTTCGGCCAGCCTGCTGTCTCCTCCTGCTGAGATCGGCGTCATGGGCTGAGGCCGCTCCTCGCGCAGAAGCCACCCCCGTGCTCACGCTCCTAAGCTGAAGCGGGGCACTCCTGATTTCCTGTTGCCGAACTCCTGCTTCATTAACGACGATGCTGCCTTCTCCAATCCTGACCCTGCGATGTACGACTATGAACTGCGCACTCCGGATCAGTCTGCGTGGACTAAGGTCGGTGATTATATAACCCCACCTCAGCCCTGCGGTCCGATCCCGGTTTGTGGCGAGCATCGGCGTAACAGTATGCTCGGCCCATTAAAACCGGACCGCGCCGTGGCGGGGGATGGCAATTTACCAACTGAAGTTATGTCCCGGCCTGCGTATCAGTCCCACTATGAAGGCCAGTATTTGTGTGAAGTAATACCCCTGATGGATGAAATGTTTACCTATGAAGGTTTAACCCCTTTGCAAAGACAATGCCGTTGTGATCTCTTTATTAAGGCTTACTGCATCCTGAACTTAAAACAGTCTCTGGCCGCTTGTATTCGCTCTCCTGATTCCCCTATTACCTGGGATAACGTGTACCCTATGGAACTGGCCGATGCCCAAGAGGCACTCTACCTAAGGCCTCATCACTGGACATTCCCCTAGTACAACAGGGCGCCCTCCTCATGTTGGCTCAGTCTCAAGATACACTCCATGTACTTTCCTCAACACTAGACATTCACATAATAGAACAGGATCCCCTCCTTGCCAGCTACGCTGCTGCTTGGCAGATTCTCTATGCTGCCAGTCCTGTTGCTAAACCTGTGGGGGTACCTCTCTCTCCTAAGAATGGTCAAACCATTTCTCTGTCGCTGCCCGCTAAGGAAGAAGCTGCCACGCTCCCTAATCCTGAGTTAACCTCCCTAAGTTCTGTCCCTGAGGTTATCTCGGTCTTAACCCCTGCTAGTCAGGCTTATGCGTCCCCCACTGTAAATCCCTGCAGTCCCCAGGTCAGTGTGTCTTCCCTAGCACCAGAGAATGAATCCTGTTTGCCCTCTTTTCCTAAACCAAAAATTCTAAGCTCTGTTTCCGAGGTTTTTTCTGTATTAACCCCTGCTAGTCTGCTCTGTGAGGTCCCTACTGCTAACCCTAGTATTCCGCAGTCTAATGATAGGTCCCTAGGGCAAGAGGCAGAACCCCCTATGACCCCACTCTCGGAGACTAGCTTCTATTTCTCTGATTCTCAGGTAGAGAGTAATTTAACCCTTGGGGTTTTTCCTATGTTAACCCCTGCAGGTCAGCCCTGTGAACCTTCCTTGGTAGATCCCTTTAGTTCTTCAGTCAGGGACACCTCCTTAGCCTCAGAGGATCAACCCCTTTTGTCCTCTGACTCAGCTAAAATTCTCGGGGCTATGCCCTCTGAACTTTCGGCAATAATACTGGCTCCAGTAAAAAGTATTCTGGAGCCGTTTGTTTCTCTAAACCTGTTCGCAGAATCCCTACTCCTAGGTATTTCACTCACCCCGTCTGCCACTCAAAGAGCTGAGACCCCTGCTTCTGAGCATAGACCCCTTTTCGTGGAATCTGTTGTCGTTTCTGATGTCCCAGACACTCTTTCCCAAATACCCACTTCAGAGGCCAGCACAGTCGTGGTTGCCCCACTTGCACTGTCTGAGTTCTCCTTTTCTCAAATCCTAGGGTTTAAAGCGAACAGTACATATTATGCTCCTTTCCAAGTGACCCCTTCTGAGATCAGCGTATCTGCTGTTGCTCCCTCAGTACCATTAAAGTTAGGGCCCTTCTTTTTGAAGGATCAGGCTTTCAAGTTTGAGACTCCCTTTATCCCTGACTTTGTAAATCTGCAGTCCCTTCTCACTGTAGTTAAAAGTTCTCCAGCAGCCGCTGAGTTAAGCTTTGCCGCTGCCAAATCTTCTGTTATAGAAGCAACCTTGCCTAGCTTACTTCTGTCTGTCCTATCTGTGATGCTTATCACCTTTACTAAAATTTCTGTTTTGCAAGGTATTTCTCCTATTAAATCTGTGATACCTGCAAATCCTTTAATCAGTTCCAAAACCCCTGTCACTAAGTCTCCCATGGAGTCTGATGCCCTCACTAGGGATTCTCAGGGACCCAATTCTGTAACAAGCAAGATGTCCCTTGTGTCTGTTGGAGAGTTTACCCCAGTTTCTCTCACGGATCATGCCACAGCCTCCGGGATGATTAAAAATGACTTTAAGTCTGGGATGCCCATTCCTGTAATAATACTGTTTCACGCTGATTCGCCCACAGTATTCGGGGTATCCACTACTGACTGTATGTCTACTACCACGAACTCAGGGGTATCGCATTTGGAACGTTCCCTTTTTTCAGAAGATCCCGTCTTTAAAATGGACTTATTTTTCTCTGTGTCTTCCACAATACTTGGGGTACTTGCTATTGACTGTCCTGTCCCAAAACTAGGGTTACCTCTCAAAAAGGTGCCTGGAGCTACCGATGTTAAAGACCCTATGTTTAAAACAGTAACAATTTGCATTGCTTCTCCCACAGTATCATGTGAAACCTGAGTACCTGGGACCTCCACTCCGAAGCTAAGCTCTAGTTCTCTGTCTTCTTTCTCTGTGTTAGAGGCACCCAGCTTTAACCCCAAGACTTTTTCTCTAAGGTTGATGCACCGCGTAACCGCCTGCCTTGTTTTTTGGATAAAATCTGTTTTCTCACCTTTCAAACAGACTCCTTACTCGCAGGTCTCTGTGCGGTGCCCAAAGTGCCCGTTCTGTATGGCAATTGGCCTCTCCCTAAGACGAAGACACCCTTACTGGACCTCGTCGCTTTACCTGAAGCGTCCATTCCTGTTCTCTATGGGTCCACTATGGGTATAGACATGCTTATTATGTCCTTCGCCAAGGCCACAAATTCGGATTTCAATCTCTCTAAAGATCACAAACCAAAGGAAGCGGATCCTTCTTCAACTGCCAGTACCATGACCAAGAGTTGCATACACACTGCTACAGACTCTCGCAAATTGCTTGGGATAGCAACCCTGCTTGGTATCAAAAGTACCGCTGCAATAGTGTGTAGTGAACCCTCCCGCCCCATTCCCTTGCTAACCACCACCCGGAACTCCTTGGAAGCTAAAGACTCTCGCAACTTCCTCCCTGCTGATTTCACCAAAGACATTGCCTTCTCTGAAGGTCCCTCTGCCATTTTTGTCCGACAATCTGTGTCCTGTGTCCCGTACTCTTGGACTATTACTATGCACCGGACATCTGGCTACTGCCCTTCTGATGTTCCCATTCCGGAGCCCTCAGGTCCCATTGTTCATGTACCAAGAACTGCAGTACCACCGCTGTCTTTCATGGCACTCGCCAATGTACATCTGGATTGTGGACCTAATTCTCGCCGGAGACACTTCAGGAACAACTCAATGTCTCCCAAACCTATGAATGGTCCTGTTCACCCAGGCTTCTCACTCAGTGGTGGGGGTACTGTAAGGAATCCCAACAAACTATGGGCTTCCAACGCCACTTCTCGCCTAAGGAGGTTTAGGAACAATTCCATCTCCCCCAAATCTGTGATGGATCTTGTTCGTCCGGAGGCCTCACCTGAAGGGGGGGGTACTGTAAGGAATCCACTACTGGCTTTGACTATAGCCGTGCAGACCTGTGCAGTTGCAAGCTTCCTCTGGCAATCTATGGCACAGGTGCTGCCTCTCATTGCAGCTTCTGCCCTGTGCTCTTTCATTGGAGGAATTCTCACACACCCTCCTCCTGTGATTGGATCTCCGCCCTTTATATTCTAGGCGTTGGCTCTGAACCAGTGCCGAGCATAACTATTCCTACCTCTATGTTACTGTCTCTGCCACAAACCACCCCAGGCCTCTCTCCTAGCGTTCTTACCTTCCAAGTTCCTGAGTATCCAGAGGCCTGGTCCTGGACATCTGTGCTGAAGCGTTGTTGCCAGCACTGGCCTGCTGCTATCTCCTTGCAGTGGCCTACCCCGGACGTCTGTGCTGAAGCGTTGATGCCAGCACTGGTAACTGCTGCATTTCCTCCTAGCAGTGGCTACCCTTCCTGTCCAGTGGCCTGCCGCTATACTCCTGTAGTGGCCTATCCTGGACGCCTGTGCTGAAGCGTTGATGCCAGCACTGGTAACTGCTGCATTCCCTCCTAGCAGTGGCTACCCTTCCTGTCCTGCGGCCTGCTGCTATTCTCCTGCAGTGGCCTATCCTGGACGCCTGTGCTGAAGCGTTGATGCCAGCACTGATAACTGCTGCATTCCCTCCTAGCAGTGGCTACCCTTCCTGTCCTGCGGCCTGCTGCTATTCTCCTGCAGTGGCCTATCATGGACGCCTGTGCTGAAGCGTTGATGCCAGCACTCGTAACTGCTGCATTCCCTCCTAGCAGTGGCTACCGTTCCTTTCCTGCGGCCTGCTGCGATCCTCTTGCAGTGGCCTGCCTTGGACTTCTGCGCTGAAGCGTTGGTTCTTCCCGACGCTGCCCTGCGGTGAACTTCGGCCAGCCTGCTGTCTCCTCCTGCTGAGATCGGCGTCATGGGCCGAGGCCGCTCCTCGCGCAGAAGCCACCCCCGCGCTCACGCTCCTAAGCTGAAGCGGGGCACTCCTGATTTCCTGTTGCCGAACTCCTGCTTCATTAACGACGATGCTGCCTTCTCCAATCCTGACCCTGCGATGTACGACTATGAACTGCGCACTCCGGATCAGTCTGCGTGGACTAAGGTCGGTGATTATATAACCCCACCTCAGCCCCGCGGTCCAGTCCCGGTTTGTGGCGAGCATCGGCGTAACAGTATCACTATCCATTGTAAACCCAATGACATTTTAAACCTCACTAGATCCTAAAAAAAAACATTGTGAAAATTAACATGACAGATTAAGATCTAATAAGACACATTACTAATCACTTTTATTGGATGCATGCACAAATCTGTATTTTAAATCGGCTCCTACCTACCTGGTGCAGATGAAGAACTTGCTTTAATTAAACATGAAATTGTTGAATAAAAAAAGAAAATGGCTGAACAGAACCGCTGCCTTGATAGGCTGATGTGCCCATCAAAGTGGTTTCCTTAGCTTTTACTAGTGAAAAACTAGGAGGGTGAAGGGATTTTTGGCAGTTGTGGTATTTATGTCTTACATAAGCAATGCACGGTGTGGTTAACAGAACCACAACTCCCAAAATCCCCTTGCGGGAGAAGCGATGGCATCACGTGACCAAAGCAACACTCCAATCTTTGAAAGTACTGTACAGCATTTTTTTTTTACCCAGAATCATCAAAGAATTAAATGTTATCACTTTCAATTAGATATCTTTTTGTTGTCGTCATCAGTGATGGGTAGTGTTTTTCTTTTATAGGGAAAAGGTGCCAGAATCCTAAAAAAAAAATGATGTACAGGGTGTCCTTAAATTATTCACCCCATGATAAGTCTTGATAAATTATAATAGGGTGAATAATTTATGGGAAACCTGTATATCTAAAATAAATAAGGCAGATTTAAATAAAGACCTGGTAGAAAAAGCATATACTGTATGTCCTATTGGTATTCCTGCTCCCTTCTTAATAATGTAATAATCAGAGATGTCTTCTTCCAGGTATTGAAATCTTTGAGATGTGGGGGCTCTGCAAAATGGCATTATAATGGGAAAATACTGATTTTGTTTGTACAGGACAGTGAGACTATTATAATCTGTGAGACTGATGCAAATAAAATCACCAACATTGACTTAATCGGTGTGAAATCAGAGCGATTAGAGCTTGTGTGTCTGTAATCATTATACAGAGTTGTTGTAGAGCTTTAAAACAAAGGTTTCTGACTGTTCTAATGTGTCTCCTTACACTAACAGCCCAGCAGCTGTACACTGATACATTGCTCCCTTTCACATTTTAGAAAAAGAAATGTACAGATTACTTTATTCAAGGATTTCACCCCCTTTGCTGCCAGAGGAGCAGGGGAGACATGGAACACATTGCTCTGCAAAGCGTTACTAAGAGGTTGCACAGCAATGTCCCACTTCAGCCGGGGACACACACACATGGGGACACACGCACAAACCCGCCCCCTTGCCCCGCCCCCCCGTGATGGCTGGCCCGTGGTGTCGGACCCCAAACACCCTGAAGCTGGTCAGGGTAAGTCCTGCGTGGGGGTGCCACTGTGACGCTGGGTTCAGGGACAGCTGGAAGAGTTATCCTAGCTTTCCCCCTCCAGCGGACGCAGAACCCCTGATCGTTGCGGCGTTATAATGCGGTTCAGCTGTATTACTAAAATGAGCCTATTTTCTAGTACAAAAATGTCAACCTACAAGTACCAAAATAAGTAACATTGTTGATTTTTATCAATGAGACTCTATCAATGTCTATAAAGGATGTGTGTAAAGTGTCGCAAACTGGAGCATTGCCCCAAACCCAGTAGATCCCATCATTGTAACACTGTGTGACTCTATGCCAATGTACAGATGTAGAAAGATGTAATATCTTCAGTGCTGTGGCGGCTCGCAGTCACGCAACCATGGTGGTCATGGCACCGAAGGATTAACGCTGCGGGGAGGCGCATTCAGAAGCATGGACCCCCTTCAGCATGATCGTGGCAGAAACTGTCCCCAGCACTGCAGACTTTTGCTTGTTTGTCCTTGGCGCCGGGGACAGTAAGTTTTACTACATATGTATCATGAAGCAACACTTCATTTTCTTACTCCAAATTGCTCTACTTAAGGGGACTGGTTATACGAGGAGTTCGGAGATAAGATTGTCAGCGCAAAACTATAATGAGTTGTAATACTGTATATCAAAATGTGCACCTATTACTGGTTAGAGCAGTGATTTTCAACCTTGTTTTAGTTGAGGAACCTTATAATTATATTGTGAAATTCTGCAGAACCCCAACTCTCTCTAAAAGCGCGTCTGAGATAAGATGCATTGTAAGCAACCCCAACCCTCTCATATAGAGCGCGAAAAATCAAATAGAGAAAAGGCGATGCACAGCAATAATAGTTATTAATTAAAACCTATTATTTTAAATAGAGACTTCTTTTCCATTCTTTAAAACAATCCTTTAAAATGGCAGAAAAACTTGGAGACAATAAACTAATATATAATGTTGGTTTAGAACTTTAAGTTTAATTAGTACATACAGTATGCAAATGTAGGCATATGTATAGTATGAAAACTTACAGAGGCAATCCAAGCATGAGATTGTTTTTAATTTTTAACTTATAATTGAAGCAGATGTTCTCCGGAGCTGAACCCCACTAATTTCAGCTCAGAAGACCCCCTGCTTCCAGATATACAGACATCCATATGGGGTGCCAGTAGCCACTCAGCTTGGCTAGCAGGGTTCGTGTAATGGCAGAGTTTCAAAGCTTCCGTGCCCTGTGGTACAATAGGAGCCATGATGTCATTAGGTTATGCTTCCTATTGGCCCACGTGATGCGAGAGCTTTAAACCACAGATAGCTCAGCCTCAGCTGCTACCCCATATGAATGTCTGTATATCCTGAAGCAGGGGTCCCCTGACCTGACATTAGTGGGGTTCAGCTCTGGGGACCCCCTGCTATGTTGAATTGCTTCTTTAATAAGAATATACAATTCATAATTCAATATACAATCGTCACTTAAGAATCCATAGCTAATATTGGTGATAGGAAGAGTCAGACCTTGTCTGGATTTCAGTACAGGTTGATTTATTTCACCTGATCAATGTTTCGGTCTTGGTAAATGACCTTCCACCAGGACCAAAATGTTTTTGAGGTGAAATAAATCATCATGTAATGAAGTCCAGATGGAGCGGTGTTCTTACTTTTAATCACTATTATATATCAGTCCTTTTCAGTGGTGGATTTTTAAAAATGGCGCCATTAGGCACTTACCTGATGCCGCCCTCCTGTTCTAGCACCATGCCATCCCATTACCATGGCAACGGGATGCCGTGTATATCACATTGCCGGCCCGCGCATGTGTGATCGGCACTTGCCACTTCTGCACATGTGTGATCGGTGCTTGCAGATCTGTCATGCACAGAAGCAGCAAGCACCAATCGAGCAAGTGTGAACCGGCATGCTGGCATACCAGCTCCAAATTCTGCCACCCCCCAAATTCTGCCACCTTAGGCCCGGGCCTATCGGGCCTAGTGGGAAATCTGCCACTGGTCCTTTTGTCAAAGAGTACTAGCACCCTGCATGAGTAACATACTATAACGAGTCCGTGGATATTTTGATTGAAACTTCACTTAAAAATCCATACAGTTTTTCAGTGTTCAACAATATTTCTTCAAAATAGAAATAGAAAATAGAAAACATCTTGATAATTTCATCATTGAGTAGTTGTTATAACCTTTGAAAAGGTAAATGACAATTTGTAGGATCTTTTATGGACTAAGTAAGTAGAACTGTATCTTTAGGAAAATAAAGTGCAACTTCTTTCTATGATAAATTGCTTTAAACTTACATTTAGTTGGTGAAAACAATTCTTGATCCATTTAAACAGGACTTTTTAAATGTTTTAAAACTTACATTTAGTTAATGAAATCCATCCTAGATCTATTAAAAAAATGTTACATATTTTGTATCACAAGACAATCATTTTGTTGCTTGTCTTTTGACTTGTCCTACTCTTGTAATGCGTTTTATCTGTGCTGACCAGAACTACATAAAATATCCAAACTTTGCCCAAAAGACACTTCTGGAATAGAATACATTTTGTAGACAAGATCAGAAACATTTGGGGGATCATTTATTGAAGTTTCCTTGATGTAAAACTGCACCAGATTAGCAAAGAAAATTATTGAATGGTCTTGTTTGATTTCTGGTGCAGTGTTTCTGCACCAGTTTAGTTCTGGTTTTGCAGCTGGGAGACATTGATAAATGACCCTCTAGGAATATACAGTGGTTTTAGCCAGAGTTAAAAAATATCCTTAACAGTACTTGCAGTTACAGACTTTTTTTATTTACTACTGTCATATAGGAAATAGACAGAATGATGCATGTTTTGTCACAAAGGGCGCCAGCAGACTAGATTTTCAATATTTCTCAATGTAACATGTAATTAACCAATCAATGCATTTTTGTTTTACATTTTATCCTTCTACCAAATAGATGTACAATAGTTTAATGCAAAATAAAAATGATAGGGGAATGAATATATTATTTTATTATTGCTTTTGCCGTAATAGGTAGTGACCAGTGAAAGAGACAGAAAGGCAGAGCTACAGAGAAAACGTAAGAGTTTGGTGTCTGCAGTCATTACTGGTTCTAATTTATTGGCATTCCTTCAATACAGCTGTAGCCAAGGTTGTGGCTTCCGCTCATTATGAAGAATATGCATTATAATGCAGAATATTACAGATATTCCATAGGGTTCAGTGGCAGTGATAACACTGAATATCCCAAAATGTCCCACCATTATGTACCAGCGGGAGCAATTACCTTGGCGATCATCCACTACAAACGCCTCCCTCCTGGCCCACACCCAACATCACCATACACCCTGGATTACTCAAAAGCCTTGCACTATCAACTGAATGTTGATGGAGAACCCTGAAAACCAGCACACCAACCACCGCACACTCAAATGGCAAACATCATAAAGTAACAACTTGCAAACAACTACTCAAATTTCTACTCATACTATTACTCTCTTTAGCAGGTGATATTGAATCTAACCCAGGCCCTCCCACTTCAACTCTGTCCCATACCCCTGAGAATACCCCTTTCAAATTCCAAAAGGGCTATCTGTCGCCCATATAAATATCCGGAGTCTGCTGTCCAAACTGGATGAACTAAGGGCATGGTGCCTTATGCATAAACCAAAAGCCATCGTTCTTACAGAAACATGGCTAACCCCTAAAACTCCTGATTCACATATTGCCATTCAGGGATACTCCATTTCTAGGAGAGATAGGTCAAAGAGAGGAGGAGGGGTGTTATTTTATATTGCAGACACCTTACAAATTACACTGTTACACTGTCCCCCAAGCCCAACCTCTTTTGAAATCCTAGTTGGCAGAATCTGCCTCCCCTTTTCTAAGCCCATCTTGCTTGCTGGCATTTACCGCCCCCCTAAAGCCCCTCTACAATCTCTGACTGATATCACCCAGTTTCTTTGCTCCATTTCCTCTCTGAATGAGAAGAGTGAGCTGCTAGTTCTTGGGGATTTCAACTTCAATTGGCTTGACCCTAACAACCACAAAATCAACACAACAAATTAAATCGCTTAACCTATCGCAACTCATTTCCCAACCCACACGGACAAACCTGAAATCGCACAACCATTCCTTGCTTGACTGGATTCTGTCCTCAAATCCCAGCAGAATCCAATCCTCTGGCATCCTTCCTGACATTTTCAGTGACCATGCAATAGTGTACTGTGTAAGGAAAATTAAACTGCCCCAATCAAGCCCTAAAGTTCTCCTCACTAGAACATTTAGAAACTTTAACCCACAACAGTTTCTGGCTGACCTTACCAACGTCTCTTGGCACAGAATCGATTTAATTCCTGACCCTGATTCTGCGCTCGACTATTTCCAATCCGAGTTCTTAAAACTCTGTGATACCCATGCTCCAATACGCAGAATAAGGGTACGGGGTGCCCAACTTCCATGGGTTACACCTGACCTTATAGCACGCTACCAGTTCAGGGATGCCTTGTGGAAAAGCCACAAAGTAACTGGCACTACCAAGGACCTCAATCACTACAGATGCCTGCGGAACATGTGCACAAGGCAAACAAGGCATGCAAAAGCACAATATTACTCTGACAATCTCCTCCAGAACACATCAAACCCAGCTAACTTCTGAAAGGCTATCAACAACATATTCCAGCCTTCTAACCACCAACAGCCAAGTAATATCACTAAGGGGGATATTACTCTGACAAACCCCACCGACATTGCAATTCAACATTGCATTCAATGATTACTTTGTGGGGTGTGCTACTAACTTATTTGCGAAACACAACCCAAACCACAAACCTGAATCTCATTCTGGGAGTACCCCTATAGCCCCACCCCCTCCCAACACTGCCCACAATTTTCAATTTGGCCCAGTATCCGAAGAGGAGATTACACAAGCGCTTCTCAAATTAAAACTAAGCAGCCAATGTGGACCTGACTTACTACAATCTAAGACTTGGTGCCCCAGCAATTGCCAAACCAATTGCTTCCATAGTCAACTCTATCCTGTCTGCAGGCCATATTCCTAAGACCTGGAAAGCTGCCAGAGTTGTCCCAATCTTCAAAAGTGGGGACAAAAACACTGTCTCAAACTACAGGCCAACCTCCCTTCTCCCAATCCTATCCAAAGTCATGGAAAAATGTGTCCACTCCCAATTAAGCGATTACTATAACAAGACAAATTTCCCTAGCCAATTCCAATCTGGCTTTCGTCCCAAACACTCTACCGTAACTACCCTGCTAAAAGTTTGCAATGAAATCCAGTGTGGAATGGAACGGGGTCAACTCACTGGTGCAGTATTCCTAGATTTTGCAAAGGCTTTTGATACTGTTGATCATGCTATCCTGCTTAACAAACTCAAGAGCTCTGGAATAGGGAAGCATGCTTTAAACTGGTTTCAGTCCTACCTATAAGGTAGATCCCAACATGTGTCCATCTCTGGCTCTAACTCTAACCCCCTGGATATCATCTGTACCGTTCCGCAAGGCTCTGTTCTGGGGCCCCTACTCTTCTCAGTGTTCATCAATGATCTTCCCACAGCTTGTCAGGAAGCCTCAATACACATGTATGCAGATGACACAATCCTATATGCACACAACCATAGCCTCTCTGACCTTCAACACATACTTCAGTCTGACTTTTTCAGACTCGAAAACTGGATTTCCCAAAGCAAACTGTTTTTAAACACTGACAAGACTGTAAAAATGGTATTTGGGACCAAGACTAAATTTTTAAAGCTTCCAGCGACTGAGCTCCTGATTAGAACCAACGCTAACACCACCTTAACTCCCTGTCACTAGTTTTAAATATCTGGGCTAATGGTTTGACTCCCACTTAACATTCGGAATGCACATTGATACCCTGACAACCAAGACCTATGCCAAACTAGGGGTACTTTTAAGTCTCCTGGTCAAAAAACGTATCGCACAACAGATGCTAATGCCAATTATTGACTATGGAGACATAGTATATGGCTCAGCACCTCAAACCCACCTTAGCAAACTTGACACCCTCTACAATTCAATTTGTCATTTTGTTCTCCAATGCAACCATAACACCCATCACTGCGAAATACTCAAAGAACTAGATTGGTCATCACTCGAGTCTAGGCGCAAAGTTCACCTTTCCTGTCTTGCCTTCAAATTCTTTATGGGCAAGCTACCCAGCTACCTGAACAAGCTCCTCACCCCTACCACATGCAGCACCTATCACCTGAGATCAGACTCCAAAAGACTGTTCATGGTCCCAAGGTTCAACAAAGTATCCGGCCGCTCCTCCTTCTCTTACCGTGCACCCCAAAACTGGAACAACCTACCAGAGACTCTTACATCCACCACCAGTTTAAGTTCTTTCAAATCTAAGGCTGTCACACATTTAAATCTGGTCTGTAACTGTTTCATACGCCCATAATATATATTATCTTTAACTGTGCATGCAATGTCTTGTATATAATGTATACCCTGCTCATTTATGTAACTGTATTTGTAAACATGTATTATTTGTCTTAAACTCTATGCCCAGGACATACTTGAAAGCGAGAGGTAACTCTCAATCTATTACTTCCTGGTAAAATATTTTATAAATAAATAAATTAATTAATTAATGCCCAGGATTTAGACCAGTCAGAAAGCTCTGTTTATGAATGTTCTAAAGTTATAGCATACAATACAATAGGATATATTCTGGTTCAATGCATAAATATTCTATTCCAATTTCTGCAGTTTGAATCAACACATCCATACAGCAAAAACACATACCCTGCGAAATAAAAAAAAAACAAGAGAACAATAATCTCTAACAAATACTCAATCATCAAATGAGGTTACTTTATTAGTTTAGCTGATGTATTGTTTTTGCAGAACTGCCAACTGCCAAGCATGGCACATCTAAATTATGACTTAAAAACTCAGCAGAAAATGCATATCTAAATTATCTACTCACTCTCTGAAACGCTAAAATAAACACATGCCAGTACAGTGGTACATTTTGTAGCCTTTTTGAATTCAATTTACCTGAGGAGTTCACTGCATGACTGATTTATGGGAAAACACAAAACCTAATCACATACATCATTTCTACATCCATTGTAAACAGTGTATTGTTAACAGTGTATTATTAAGAATTTGCATCTTATTTTATTAAACAACGGTTTGGTGTTGAGAGTCTTAACAGTTATTATTTCCAACAAAAAAAAATAATGAATAAAACAAAATAGTGCTTTTGTACATTTCAATTGGATGTTTTGGTTAAAACAATATTCTTTTTTTAGTTGCACCACAAGCCATAATACACAGAGAATTTTCTTAAATGTAATTACAATGCAGAAATCAACAGGAAATATTATACATGACTGACATATTATTTATAACTTATTTAATAGTTGTTTTTATTGTCTATAGATCGATTAATTGTTTTAGGAATTGTAAGAAATATATACAGTATATTGTTATTATCACTATTCTTATGTATTTATAATATGTATGAGTTTAGAAGAGCAGTTACAATGGAGGGTGACAATAACAAACAGAATAAACAGAATAACATCAATTTACACAGAATAGCACACACACAGGAGAATCCTTGTACCAGGAGGTACCTGATACAAGAAACTTCTCAATCAACCTTTTTACTTACAGTAAATTGTACTGTTGATGAGACAAGGATAAAATGGCCAATCAACTTTCATTACTTTGGTTTTCAAAAATCCTCTTACTCATCCAGAGGGCATACTATAGGTGTCAAGGCAAAAGTGATGTATTTTGGGGCAAAACATATGCAATGTATATATATATATATATATATATATATATATATATATATATATATATATATATATATATATATATATATATATATATATATATATATATATATATATATACACACACACACACACATATATATATATATATATATATATATACTGTATATATATATGTACATCAAAGGAAAAGTATTTTATAAGTCTTACTGAGGCAATCCAAGCTAGCGATGTTTTTTGCAAACCCCATTAATTTCAGCTGCAGGGACCCCCTGCTTCCGGAGATACTTACTTCCGTAGGGTGTGCGGGTAGCCACTCCGCTCGGCTAGCAGGTTTCATGTAATGGTGACGTTTCAAATCTCCCAAGCCCTGCGGGCCAATAGGAAGCTGTGATATCATCAGGTTCGGCTTCCTATTGGCCCACATGACGCGGGAACTTTAAACTTTGCTAAGATACCAGAGCCCCCATTGGAGGTAAGTGTCTCGGGAAGCAGGGGGTCCATGGAGCTAAAATAAATGGGATTCAGCTCTGGAGACACCTTGCATCAAACCTATGTTAAAAAAACATGTAATAATAATAAAAAAGCATGAATAGTTCCTTTAATAACTGAAATAGTGTTTCACACAATGGAACTCACTTCCATGTCACTGGCTCACTATTGTCTATTTCCAATACTTGTCACAAAGGTGTGTGGGGGAGGGTTGTGGCTCCATTGCTTCAGAGCAAAAAGTGCATTAGAAGTTTGTCTGATAATCAACTGCTTGCATAGTCAATTATTAATTTCACACATACCTTCAATGTGGCTTATGGTGATTGCATTACATTCGTCATTAAAAAAATCTAGAAATACGCGGGCAGATATTAACGTCTGGGTGCGGTTTAACTCTGTATATGTGAGCATTTGGTTTCAAATATGGCTTAGGGAAACACCTAATTTTATTATATAAATTAACAGCACAAGTCCTAGCACGGGAGAATAATTTACACCCCATTTACAAGCATAAAAATAATCTCCATCAGGAAGTAGTAGCCAGCTACAGTTTGACATTAAAGACTGACTCAAGGGAACTGCTGATGTACTGTAAGTACCAGGCCTATTATTTTTCTGGTGATCCATAATCTATTGCATAAAATTAGGTATCATTTGCAAATAGCACTTAAAGAGGAATGAACATGGGGTCTATTTTATAGAATTGATAGGTCGTTACAAAATTGTAGCATAGCTAGAAATGTGGAGCAGTTTCCTCAACCGCACACATAACAATAAATCAAGAATGTGTAATACTTCTAGCAAGCAGCTGCGAAGAAAAGAGGCTCAACACAGAAAGCAGAAGAGGTCATTATTACCATATGCATCTGATAACGCTATTGTAATTGAAAACCTAGACAATGAGATAAGTACCAAAGGTTAAGCTTGTATTAAGATATTGGATGTACAATTGGTACATAAGTACCCTGTGCTATCTTGGAGGTCTGTGTTTTAATTGTTCCTCCAAGACATTGACTAATTTTTAGCAAAAGTATGCAAAATGCCTCATATCATCATGACTGTTATAATGATATATGATAGCTACTGTATATAGCTAGAAAGCATTTTGGTAAAAGCCATCACAATAAAAAATTATATTTATACGTATAGTATTTACACCAATGTGAGACATGGACATTTACTGAGCAAAATACCAGAAGAAAGAATTTGAGAGGTCCCAAAACGCCATGAAAAACATTGGCCCATGTTAAGCAAAACTGGTGCAAATCGATGGTAAAAAAAAACCTGCACCAAGGGGCAAATTGTTGCAAATTGCATTTTTGGAGCAAAATTGATGCACACAAATCTCAAATGTAATTGTGCTATATATTGACTTTATTCTTCTCAATGTGCACCTAAGGGTCATAAATGCTTTTAGTGACATATTTTTCCATTTCCGAATGTATTTGGTACACAGATGTTTATGGTATGTACTGAAAAAAATTTTCTCTGTGACTACTCCCCCCCCAAAGTAAAAGATGGGTCAAAATTGTCCTTCAGATTGAACCTGGCGTAAACCCTTAAAAGTCTGTTTTAGAACAAAATTAGGTTACTACAGTACATATCAATCAAAAATGTATTGACGCAGCACAGATTTTTCATTATATACAGTAGGTTAATCAAATGTATTATTTTCACAGTATGGCTATTATAATTACGATTGCTCCTATAATTTATATTTATTAATAGAAATTATAACTACAAAAATACATATATGGTCCTGTGTGCTAAGATCATTTTATTTTTTGTGTGTCCAAATCTTATTAAAACATAGTACAAATCTTTACCTTTATGTAAAACATGGTTCATGTATATGATTCATGATTAGTTATTTGAGGCATTGCGGTTGAATATCTGATTGATAGAATTTCAATTAAAAGAGATGTATGTGTATTTTTTTAATTTAAAACTAGCATTGATAAATATAAATTTTTAGTGCAATATTATTTCTAATACTCATACTGTGAAAATAATAGATTTTGTTAACCTAAACATGTATATTGAAACCTCTTTGCTGCATGAAATACATTTCTGGCTGATATATAGCAACTTAATTCTGCGCTTTTAAAATACTTTTTGGGGCGCTACTGTATGTACTTTGGGCGCAAACTTAGTTATGTATGTATGTCTTTATTTATATAGCGCCATTAATGTACATAGCGCTTGACAGCAGTAATACACGTGACAATCATATAAATAACAAATAGTACAAATAACAGATCATGGGAATAAGTGCTTCAGACATAAAAGTAACATTGTAGAAGAGGAGTCCCTTCTCCGAAGAGCTCAAAATCTAATTGTTATGTATTAACCTGTGCCATCAGCGTTCAAAGTGATTGTTTTCCTTTTTCTTGGCGCACAGAAATAGACTGAGCTAGATGTATAGATATTAATGATAAAAAAAGAATGTTTCTGTTCAACAAAAAAGGTACAAAGCGCGTCAAAATCGTCTACCAAGTTCAACTTGGTGTAAACCGTCAAATGTCTGTGAATAGTGTTAGTGCAGAATTATTTTATTACTGTATGCATCAACCACAACTATTTTTGCCGCAACACAAATGTTTAATTACATACAGTAGGTTACTAATCTAAAAACTTATTTTTTTCAACATAAGGCTATTATAAATAATAATTAATATTTACATTATACCAGTTAAATATAAAATAAAAATACACATACATTTGTTTTAATTTAAACTGTATCTCAACCAGGTATTGAACATGAATGCATTATACACTATTGTGCATCCCCGCACTTTTCTCTTTTTTTGTAATTGACCATGAAGCAGTGCATCCAAATTAATTTAAAAAAACGAATAATGTCTCAAATGTGGAGTATGAAGCCTTCATACAAATGATGCACATCTTACGAAGGTTTGAACTACTGTGTTTAACAAACATTTTTACACACAAACAAAATTCAAATACGTTCTTAGTATCTAAGCCACAAAGAGGCGTAGATACACCAAACTCAGCTAAAACTGAGTTAATATCGCTTTCTGTTAAAAAAAATTAAATACTTACTACTGAAGTTATCAAGCTTGCGGTAATAATTTACCAGGTACAATATTTTAACCACCAGTTGCGATAAGGAAAATAAATGCGACTGTTCCCGCATCTCGATCGTATTACTAATATTTCTACAATCTAAATAGCTATTGTTACAGAAGCCTATAATAGAAATACTGTTATCCACTTTAATGGCTGTGGCTACCAAGATATACCACGGGCATCAACGGGGTTAATACCCCTTAAAGCTACACTACCTACCCCCCTTGGCTACCTCAATGGTTATTAAAGGAGGTTGATGCGTCTAGGTTATAGGATTTATGCCATGATGAACTTGACGGATGATTTTGAACTTTGAATGCTTATAGCTGAAAATTAAAAATGCAATCACTGTTTGAAAAAAAAAAAAAAACTTTTTTGAAAACAATTGTAATAAGTAATGGTCTTCTTATCTTCCTTTAACGAATGTTATCATCCTTACAGCACATTTGGCTGTTTTGGTGAATTGGAGACGTGGGTCAATCAAGTGTTTTCTCAACCTCTAGTCTCTGTTAAAGGGCCAATAAAGGTAACTCCTGTCCAGAACGGAGTGATGTACACTGAGTTTATATCAAACCCCTTTCAGGTTTGGGAGGGAGAAGGAGTGGCTCAGTGAGAAACTGAGTGGCACTGAGAGCAGGGGAGCATGGTTCAATTCCCATTGTCAGCTCTTTGTGACCTTGGGCAAGTCACCTTATCTCCCTGTGCCTCAGGCACCAAAAAAAACAGATTTTAAGTTCCAAGGGGCAGGGCTATATAAGAACATGCTATTATTATTATTTTTCCATGTACAGTATTACAAACTAAAGTAAACAATGATTTCACTTTGTATGTCTAGGTGTCTGACTTGTGTAAAATAAGTCCAGTCACCCTTATTTAACTATTTAAACATGGCTCTGGCATTGGTTAATTCAAATAAAAAAAATAAAAATCGCCTTGCTTCCTAATAGACTTTTTTCTTTTAAAAATCCTGTGCAATGATTTTTGCTTCAGTTGTGCAGATGGGAGACTTTCATACAACCCCAGGACTATCTCTACTGCCAGCTGTATAGCCAGTGTATTACTGCAGCTTTTTTATCTTATTGCAAACAGTTTATATTGTATGTATAGTTTTTATAGTTTATACTGTAACTTGAATAATACTAATAATAATACTAATAATAAATATTGGTAATGTTTTACAGGAATTAAGTTCTTACAGTGATTTGCAGATTGTTTTCTCAAAGAAGGACTCACTTCCATGAATCACCAAAGAAAAATATTAATAGGAGCTTAATCTCTCTCTAGTGGTTTGTTATAGCTCTATTCTCCTCCTCCTCCCTCTGATCATGGAATATTCATGTCCTCTGTCAATTCCATCACTCTGATTAGATCATTTGTATCTCTCTTCCTATGTTCCCCACATCACCCATATCAGTTCAGGCCATCATCACCAACGTCTACAGATAATTGAGATTGAGCTACTGTATGTCAATTAACACAGTTCTTTGAAACGTGGCTCACTACTCATTGGAGAAAGGATAGTTCCCATATAAATGTAGCTATTGTATGTATTAATGTTGTTTCTTAACAAAAGTTTCTATTCTATTGTTGTTTCTATAAGTTTGTATTTGGATAGTGAAAAATTTACACATCTGTTTATAATAGTAACATCTTCATTATTGAGAGCATATGGTATTGTGCAGTAAATATGTAAATTTGCTTGACCTGAAGTGGTGGAAGTGGAGCACATTCTGTGGCCTTTTCTACACGCTCCTAAAGCGCTGATCCAAGCGTTCTGCAAGTATTACAGGAATGCAGTGTGAATGCAAGCAATCCTAATTATTAGTTTGTGTAGTGAATTGGTTTCAATGAAACAGAAGAAGCCTGCAAATAATGCTGTGTATTGTGAGTGGTTCATTAGTGTTAATGTTAAATTAAAAAGTAAATAAAACAATATTGAAAATTACAATACTTATAACTCATTTATAATGAATCCACCACGCCTCACCATTGCCTCCCGCCTTAGTGCACCTATTATAATCTCTGCCTTAGCATACAGTGCTTCCAGGGCAGCTAAGAATTCTGGGAAATTACATGTAAATGAGCACACAGTGTCACCTTTTGCTTCAAATCCATTTTAACATAGACCCCTATGTGTGGAAGCATATTGACACACTACCGCTATCTCTGAGGTGGTGGTAAAAAAATGACCAGTGTTAAGTGCTAGCACACACTGGCCCCCTCTCCTGTTAAGTATTAGATTGTTAACTCATAATGTGGGACTAAAAGGGGAGTTGTCTTCAAAATGTATGAAAAATGGACTGACTGAAAAGAAAAAATACTCTATTAAACACTAAAGCAAACATCGAAAGAGATGTATCACATAAACAAAGTGCAAATACAGTATAAGTTTGATTTTACTCATTGCCCCATTTTCTGCTTGAATGTGCGTCAAAAGTCATGAAGTGTTTGTGACACTGTGTGCTCATTTGCATGTCATCACCCAGAATCCTTGGCTGCTGTGGGCATTGTATGCTAAGAGATAATGGCGAAAGACAGGGTTGCAGACCTGTCTGAGAAGTGAATGTGCTCACAAATGATATTTTTATTTGCTAATACTTTTTAGAATGACAATAATGGCGGATAAAACAAATTTCAAATATGATTTGAGTCCCCTATGTGTCTAGGCAAAAGTGGTGCAATCATGGAGCAAACATCTGCACCATACCTGTATGTGCTAAAGGAAAAACTCCTATTGAGATACCTGTAAATGGGATTGTATTCTTTGATACAACGGAAGCATTTTTTTTTGCCTGAGAATTGCACCACTTTATCTTGATACAACAACCCCTATTGTATATGCATACAATTTGATAATATACTTGTTATATGCAAACATCCTTAATATCAAACATCAAACATATTCCCGTACATATCTTACATAAATTAGAAGGATTTTATTGCCACCCGCCTTTTTAGAACATTTCTATTACCAGTTCTGTGGCTGACAAAGCATTTGATTTTAAAGTAGCAATCCAAGCCGTTTTTTGTCTATTTGTTTTTACTTCATTTTTTAATACGCTTGAAGTAGGATTTCCGGAGCTGAACCCCATTCATTTCAGCTCAGGGAGCCCCTTGCTTCCAGAGATACTTACCTCCGAAGGGGGTGCCGGTATCTCTGTAGTTTTCTGCAGTTTTCACTTTCCTTATCATATAGGCCAATAGCTAGCTGCACCTGATGAAATCATGGCTTCCTATTGGCCTGTAGGGCCCTGGAATTTCAAAAAGCAGCCATACAGTGAACACTGGAGTGGCTACTGGCACCCACTATGGAGGTTAGTACCTCTGGAAGAAGGGGTTCCACTGAGCTGAAATTAATGGGGTTCAGCTCTGGAGACCCCCTGCTTCTACCATGTATTAAAAAAATGAAGAAGAAAAAAAAAGTCTTGGATTGGCCCTTTAATGGGTTGCAGGTCACAACAGCACTGAATTGGTTACATTAGCTACTCTTTAATCCATGCTTGTGTTGTCCAACAATGCTCAAGAGAAGTGCCCTTTGTTAGTAGTGTTGTATCTAGTTATTGTGGTGGAGTTAAAAAGAATAGGTGGGGTACCATACAGCATGTGTTTGTTAAGACCTGTGGATACACTTAGCTTTGACTTCTTAAGCTTGTCTACAGATGAAAGGCAAGTGAAAGGATAGACTGATTCATGTAAGAGTTAAAGCAGGGCAGGAGCCAGGCATGCTTCTGCTGTTTGTAGTAAACATGGGACACAGGCAGCAGGGCTAGTTCATACCAGCTCTCTGTGTTGACAGAAACAGCTCGCAGGCTTTACATGGGGCTCAGCACGCACCTTGTGAACTCCTCCTTCTTTTGAACCTTAAGATACTAGCCAAGAACACACAGACACACACGCCTTTGTTAGAGGTTGTTTTACATATCAGCTTCTACATTCACTTTGTATTTTTGAAAAAAAATAGACGCTGTTATCAGGATAAAACATCAGAAAAGAAGAAAAACTGATAACTGTGGTATACACCTGCCACGAGAAACATTTAAAAAAAGCAAATTATGTACAATACTTATTTAACGCTTATTATTTTTTTTGAATCTCAACCCAAGTTCATGTTCAGGTTAAATGCCCCCTGGTCTTTTCTCCTAAAAAATAGTGATCTAACTGCTATTGCAGTGACTCCTCAAAGCCCTAGCTAAATGAAGACCCAGTATCTCTGAAAGAACAATGGGGACTTTGTACTAAGGCACTGAGAAGCATAATTGTAGCAAGTATTGTCATTTATATCTTGCATTTCTATTTTTCAATGTACTGCATCAAGCGCTTTGCTCCAATATGTGTTCCTGGTCAGCTAGCAATTTTAGTTTGTCAAAAGAAGCAACTAGAAAGGAACTACGTGCCGCACATATTGTAATTCATGTTAACAAATTGTTCAAATTGTAACAAATCGCTTGTTCTCCCTTCAACCGACCTCAAAACATTTGTCAAGTTGAAGGTAGCATAACTTCCTGGCTTTTCTGCACCAGATATAAGAAACTGTGGCCTAGAGTCATCAAACTCTGATAAGGAAGTCATCAGCGTTGTATCGCTAGAAGTAATGCATTTTTTACTGTGACCGATAAAAAATACCAGCACCAAAATGACTAAATACCTCAAATGTTGTCATTTTGGTGCCAGTCATTAAGTCCCAATATTTATTGGACCCTGATTAATGCCAAAAAATACCACATTTTTTTATCACCCATTTCAGTCTGGCATTAGCCCTATCTTGCTTATGGTCAATATAATGACCCAATATACTTAGGCACGATAAGCTAAAACAACATGGAATAAGTAATAAAACATTACAAATAACACATTTAACTATGTTAACCCATTATTAGTATAGTTGGTCAGCTAATCATGAGTTGCAATGCAATGGACATGCACTTGCCATGCAATACCTTACTAACCGCTAAGACAAACAAGGATTTAACCACAACCACCACTACCCTGGGGGGACTAACCACCCACCCTGTGGTGCTATACAAGAACATGCTATTATTATTATTTAACTACACCCACCCCCCCCCAACAAGCATAATACCTCCCCCCCAACAAGCATAATACCTCCCCCACCCAACAAGCATAATACCTCCCCCCCATTGGCCAATAGCCCTATTAGGCTAATAAGGCATTTTATCATCATAAGTACATACTTAAGTATTTAAAAAAAAAACATACATGAACATTAATAACACCATTTGAAAATGTTTATACAGATGTAGCCAGGTCCCCTGCGGTATTACCTTCTCCCCTGTAATATGCGAGCCGAGTAGCACTAAGGGTTGCGGCCGGCATCGCGTTGTGGTGGTTCCGCCGGTCCGCGGAGCAGGGCGCCGCCATTGTTAGGGGCATTGCGCATGCGCGAGAAACGGAGCACTCCAGGACTACAGGGAGCTCGCGCCTGCGCAGTAAAGGTCCAGAAAGCCCGCGAAGGACTAGCCAATAGGGAAGGAGGATCTCTGTTGGCAACTAGAGATATATTTCGCGCGCAGGAACTACGACGTCAGTCGGCGACTGGAGCGGCAAGGGGTAAAAGGTAGGATGCTGGAGTCCGTGACTCCGAGCACTAGGCCAGTACTCCCCTAGGCCCCAGACAGCCCTGAGCCACCCTAGCGGAGTGTGATAAGGACCGGCCCTAGGTTAGGGACCTGCCCCTTTATCTATAAGCCAGTGAGGAATCCAGCGGACGATGCGCTTTCCGCGGAGAGGTTTGGGCCTACGCCTGGTCCCGCAGGGATCTCTAGACTATAAGTGTGGAGGCTCAGTATGGAGTGACTGCAGCCTGTGGACATCAACCGGGTTATCCTTAAAGTACAGACGACGGTAGAAGCGGTGATATTATCCACGCTGGAATTCACCTCACCTTTGGAGGACATCCAGCGATCCTTTTGCGGTATAGCAGCACCCGTGGCTGGAGCCCGGGCAGGTAACGCCACAACTCACGTGCACCAACAAGGCCTATCATTTGACATAGTGGCTGCGCAGTCACACACATATATACACACGCTGGTCTATGTATTGGGAGTGCGAGACTTTGGGTGGGACTCACTGGACATGAGGGTGGGATCATTGTGTTGGGACAGTAGCGTCCGCCGTGACACATATGTGTGGACACTCGCCATGGTGTCCGTCAAGCGTTAGTCTTGTGAAGCATTGAGTCGGGTTACCTTTAGATAAGGGACACCTGTTACTATTTGTTTGACCTTACATGTTCTAGTCATCAGTAAAAAGGTATTCGTTCTTATACAATCAGTTGTATGTGGTTATTGGATATTGTCCTGCGAGGAACCACTCCCCCTCTGGCGGGAGCCATCGCAGGTGGAGGCGCTGCATCATTGTATGGTATATGCTAGTATTGTGCCCCAGGTTTCCCCGTGGCGGAAGCTCAGCCCTCCTGTGAGCCAACAGGTTATCCACAACACTGAGTAACGATATATGTTTCCTACACCCACACAGTATAAATCTGCGATTGGGGGGCGGGAAACCCGTTACATTTGGAGGCGCTGCTGAGAGCTTAGACCTGGGGTGCCCTATTCAACAGACGTTCTAAAATGTCACCCGTATTCCCGTGCCTGTCGCGCTCAGAAGTATATGAGTGGGCCACGAGGCTGGAAGTGCCACCGGGCCACACTCTGGCGGTGTGCGGCATCCCTATAGACATCCCGTCTATGGCCATACGAGTGGCTCTGCGCCAACATTCTCATCTCCGGGGTAGAAACGCCCTAGCCATGTTGGATCAATGCACAGAGGCCAAAGGGCATTATTCAGTATTAGTGGACATTGGGCATGATGTAAATGAAGAACAAGGACCAGCTAGTATATGGTTTGACGGCCCGGCCGAGTCGAGCTGTGCGGTGGTATACCCTGCGCGGCCCATCAAGTCAGAACCTGACAGCCCTCACCCGAACTTAGAGGAGGTGGATAGGTGCGCCTCGTCTTCTTCCCCTGAGAGTTATTGTGAGTCTATCGTAGGCACAGCTGCCGACCACAGCCCGCCGCTCAGTATTGCACCAGTCCCGACTAGCGGAAGAAATGAGATTCAAATGTTAGCTCAAAGTCTTGCCGAGTTGGGAGGAGCCAGGGCTGAAGCATCCATGCAACAACAATATCGTAAATTGAAGATCTTTTCAGGCACTAAACCGACACCAACGGGCGAAGAGGCGTTCGACGCCTGGATAGAGTATACCTCGCAGGTGGTGGAGGAGTGGACATGCCCTGAGCTAGTCAAACGACAACGCATAATGGAGTGTCTACGGACCCCCGCTTCCATCACTATACGGCTGGCTAAGGATCAACATGCAGATATCACTGCTCAGAAAATGTTGGAGACGCTCGAGCGTGCTTACGGGCGGACCGAGGATGAAGGCCAACTGATGCTGAGATACCTCAATCTTCGCCAGAAACCGGGAGAGGAGCTGTCTGTCTACCTCCACTGAATTAGGAAAGTCTTATGGGATATGCGGAAACGAGACCAGATCAAGTCCACTCAGGTGGATGAGTATTGTTGGAATCAATTCCAGAAAGGAGCCCTGCCCGACAACCCTATCGCCCTCTTGGTCAAATGCTCCCTGATGCGGAACGAACCCCCTAGCTGGGAGGATCTAGTAGATGAGATCAACAAGCATGAGGCATATGGCCGGTTGCATACTCCCGCCAAGAGTAAGGAGTCCACCGCCAGTGACCCGACTAAAGCCACTGGGGCTAAAGCCAAGAATCCCGCGACTCCAGAAGAGGAAGTCGCCCCTAAGGGTGCGGGCTCCAAAGCTAGGCCGAATCGAAATTCCCCGCCCCCGTACCGTGGCCGTCCTGAATCAAGGGACCGCCTTTGTTACACCTGCGGTAAGAAGGGCCATTTCACTCGGGCCTGCCCAGAATGGGAGGAGCTCCCTGAGGACAAAACGTCCACTCGACCAAACCCGGCTCGGACGATGGTATGCCAAGCGCAAGCCGCCGAACCTGAGGTGGAAACCCCCCAAGGGAACTCCCCAGCCCCGACCGATACGGAGGCCCAGACGGATACCTCCCACCGAGGGCCTTACAGCCAAGTAGGCCCTGCAGCAATTGTACCCGTATTAGTAGAAGGGATCTACGCATCGGCCCTACTGGATACCGGGTCGCAAGTGACCATCATATACCGCCCGTTCTACGAACAGCACCTCCGGCACTGTACCCTGCGAACGGCTGAGCACGTGACCGTACGAGGGCTAAGCAACGAAGACTACCCTATCGCTGGAATTGTACAGGTGCAGATGGAAATACTCCAGCTGAACACCGGGAAACGACACCCCATGCAGTTAGCGGCCTTGGTATGCCCAGAACCCCAAGGCCAATGCAAGTACCCGATCATTCTAGGCACTAACGCGAATATAGTACAAGCAGTGTTCCGGCAGTACCTAAAAGAGACTAACGAGTTACCCCTAGCCACCGCTCTTCTAGATCCAGTTCTACGAGACGAGTGCCAACGGATCTATGCCCTAGAACGACATGGGGACCTATACAATCGCCAGGCCGGACTGACGACCATATTACCGGGGGGAGTGCGGAGGCTGCCCGTCTGGTGTTGCTACCCGGACCGAGAGGGGGAGGATCAGTTTTTCTCCCTGGAAAGTACCCCGGAAGAAGAAGTCCAGAGAGGATAAAAGATACTCCCGGAGGTCAGGGAATGGACCACTAAGATCCCGCGCCGAACCCACGTGTATGTACAGAATATCTCCCCCTTTCCAATGAAATTGGATGTCGGACAGAAGTTGGGGAGCATATATCCGGTCAGCCCTGTCGTAGACACACCGGAGGTGAAGACGGCGGCCGCGGGTGAGCAGTCCGTTGAGATGAATTTTAATTTCGGTGAGTCGACACTACCTACCCAGTGGAAAGAGCGGCTGGTCGCGCAGTTGGCTCAACGACGACATGTGTTCTCCACGAGTGAGATGGATGTGGGGTGTAGTCGCAGTGCCCAGCATACCATCCGATTGAGTGATACCACCCCGTTCCGAAAACGGTCACGCCGCCTCGCCCCACGAGATATAGACGACGTGAGGAACGTTCTCCATGATATGGAAGATTCCGGGATTTTGATAGTCTCGGGGCCCATATGCGTCCCCCATCGTGGTGGTGCGTAAAAAGAACGGAGCCGTACGACTGTGTATTGATTATCGGACATTGAACAACCGCACGATACCTGGTCAGTACACCCTTCCGCGCATCGAAGAAATACTGAACGCGCAAAATGGAAGTCAGTGGTTCAGTGTGCTCGATCTCCGATCCGGGTACTATCAGGTACCTATGAGCGCGGAGGATCAAGAAAAAACAGCTTTCGTCTGCCCCTTGGGATTCTATCAATTCACCCGTATGCCCCAAGGTATATGTGGGGCGCCGGCCACGTTCCAGCGGTTGATGGAAAAGACTATCGGGGACATGATTCCACGGGAATGTCTGGTATACCTAGATGACATTATCGTCTTCGGGAAAACTTTAGAGGAACACGAAGAGCGGTTATTTAAGGTAATCGACCGCCTGGGGAACGAAGGGTTGAAATTATCCCTAGACAAATGCCGTTTTTGCCACACATCGGTGACCTACGTGGGACATATAGTGTCCGCCAAGGGGATCGCCACTGACCCTGCCAAGGTAGAGGCCGTAGTAAACTGGCCTCGCCCCGAGAACGTCACAGAGTTGCGGTCCTTTCTGGGATCCTGTGGGTATTACCGCCGCTTTGTGGAAGGATACTCGAGCAAGGCTAAGCCCCTGAACAGGGAAAAGGGAGACCAAAAAGCGCACCAGCACAAACGGAGCAGGAAGAACCCAAGACAAAAAAAATGATTAAAAGGGCACTTTAATGTGGCAAAAGACCCATCCAATGCATTTCGAACGTCGCAGCGTTCTTTTTCAAGGATAAAACACAATGTGATAACATCCATTATATACCCTCTTACCTGTGGGCAATTTCGCGCCAAAAATCAGAACCTGATGACGTCATAACAGAGCGACTCAGTGCTGATCTAAGGGCAAAAGGAAGTACCAAAGGCAGTGTGGCCATCTTGGATGTGGGCAAACATAGGAACACAATAACAAAGCTTTATTGACCATTCCAGCAGAACAAAATACATTGCTGCTAACTGGACAAGCGTATTTAAACGAAATAAAGCTATATTAAACTAAACTAATGCTTAATAAAGGGTACTATTATATCAAGAAAAAACATGAACAAGGTGCATTTGAGCGCTTCAGCTATTTTCCATAAGCCCCTGAACAACCTGTTGAAAATATACCCTGCAGAGACCGGGAAGAAGGCTGTATCGGCTAGCCAACCGTTCAGTGACAAATGGACATCAGAGTGTGAGCAAGCCTTCCTGAAACTGAAGGGGTGTCTGACCGAAGCGCCCGTGCTTGCATATGTGGACCCCGAGCAGCCATACATCCTGCATGTGGATGCCAGTCTAAATGGACTAGGCGCCGTCCTGCACCAGAAGCACCCTGAGGGTCTGCGGCCTGTGGCTTACATCAGTCGCAGCTTGACACCCAGCGAGCAGAGATACCCCGTCCACAAGTTAGAATTCCTGGCTCTCAAGTGGGCTATTACCGAGAAACTACACGATTACCTGTACGGGGTTGCTTTCGAAGTGAGGACCAATAACAATCCCCTTACTTATGTCAATACGTCGGCCAAACTGGACGCCGCCGGACACCGCTGGTTGGTCGCCCTGAACAGTTACAACTTCTCCATGAAGTAGAAGCCAGGACCCCTGAATGTCCGGAGCGGACGCCCTCTCCCGAAGACCCCGGCTAAGTGCCATCCCAGATGACGAGGAATGGGAAGAACTGCCTGGGCCCGCAGTGCAAGCTATGTGTAGCATGGCCGCTATCATCGACGACCAAGTGGCGTTCTCAGAATTAAGAGTGGTCGATTCATTGGGATGTTGGTCGCAGGCTGTCCCAGACGCTTACTGTGATCCCAAAGGGATGAATATCACGCCTGATAAAGTACTACGGTGGAAGGACCTAGTAGATTACCAAGTGCGAGACCCTATTATTGGTATCATCCGGAGAGCCATAATAAAGGGGAACCCGGCCCTTCTTAAGTGTGCACCCAAAAACTTGGTGGCCCTACTCATGCGGGAGTGGGACCATTTCGAAATAGACAATTGCTTACTCTACCGGGTGGTACAGTATCACAACCACCCGGATAGAAGACAACTAGTCCTCCCTAAGAACCTACAATTTCTGGTGCTGAAGGCTCTACATGATGATCATGGACACCTTGGTACCGATAAAACCTTTGGGCTGGTCCGAGATCATTTTTTTTGGCCTAAGATGCGAGAGGCCGTTGAGCGTCATTGTCGCCGATGTACCCGGTGTATACAGAGAAAAACCCTGCCTACTCGAGCGGCCCCCATGGGTCATCTGCAGAGTTCGGGCCCCATGGACCTCGTGTGTATGGACTTCCTGTGTATTGAACCGGATAGCCGGGGGATATGCAACGTGCTGGTTATCACAGATCACTACACGCGTTATGCTCAAGCTTTCCCTACTAGAGACCAGAAAGCCATCACCGTGGTGAAGATATCATGGGAAAAATACTTTGTACATTACGGCCTTCCCAACCGCCTCCACTCTGACCAAGGGCGGGATTTCGAGAGTACCTTGATCAGGGAACTGCTACGAATGCTGAACATTGCCAAATGCCGAACGACCCCATATCACCCCGAAGGAGATGCCCTACCAGAGCGGTTTAATCGGACATTGTTAGACATGCTAGGAACACTACAGAGTGCCCAGAAATCGGAGTGGAGTCGACATGTAGAAACCTTGGTGCATGCGTATAATTGCACCCGACACGAGTCCACCGGGTTCTCCCCGTACTTTCTGATGTTTGGGAGAGAAGCCCGATTACCAGTGGATGTGCGTCTTAGAATCTCCACGGATGGGATACATAATGCTACCCATTTTAAATATGTGCAACGACTCAAAGACAGCTTGCAACAGGCATATCGGCAGGCAGAGAAATCCACCGCTAAGCTAAATGCTGATAATAAGAGGCGATACGACCATAAAGTCCGGTATCGGGAACTTCGGCCAGGAGATGCTGTGTTGCTTCGGAACTTAGGCGTCCCAGGAAAACATAAACTGGCCGACTGTTGGAGAGATAGAATCCCAAATGCCTGGCCTCCCGGTCTATCGTATCAAAGACACTAACGGACGGGTAAAGGTATGGCACCGCAATCATCTTCTTCCCATTCCTCAAGTGGAAGATGAAGAGATTGAGATATTGGCCACACCGCTCAACGGTGAGCCCGAATTACCAGAGCAGGGTCAAGAGACTGTCCATAATGAGACCCCCTCTGACATTACTGAAGATCCCTTGGACGGACCCTCTCAAAGGGACTACTCCACAGAAGGGGCATCTCCCGGAGGATCTACGGGTAAAGGGCCCTGTAGGCCAAAGCCTACTAAGGTGGCACCAACAGGCCAGCCTTTGGATCCACAGAGCCCGAGCTTTGTGCCTAACAGAGACTATTCAGAGACATTTCTCCCCTCAAGGGAAGAGGCTGAGCCTCAGGATTGTGCTTATTACTCCCCCGAGGGAGTTGCTGAAGAACAGCTCAGACGGAGCCAAAGAAACAGGTACCCTCCAACCCGGGTAGCCTATGATCAGATGGGGGCACCCCATTATGAGACTCAGCAGTGTTCTCGGAGCAAGATCCAATCTGTGATTGTGATGCTCACGGAGTTGTGTAACATTGTATAGAGTCATGCATGTGCTAAGTTATGTCTCCAATGCATTTTTCATTATATAAATGCTGTATATAGTTATGATATTGGTGTCCCAAGCGAGGACGTTGGGGATTTTACCGGGGGGAGGATGTAGCCATGTCCCCTGCGGTATTACCTTCTCCCCTGTAATATGCGAGCCGAGAAGCACTAAGGGTTGCGGCCGGCATCGCGTTGTGGTGGTTCCGCCGGTCCGCGGAGCAGGGCGCCGCCATTGTTAGGGGCGTTGCGCATGCGCGAGAAACGGAGCACTCCAGGACTACAGGGAGCTCGCGCCTGCGCAGTAAAGGTCCAGAAAGCCCGCGAAGGACTAGCCAATATGGAAGGAGGATCTCTGTTGGCAACTAGAGATATATTTCGTGCGCAGGAACTACGACGTCAGTCGGCGACTGGAGCGGCAAGGGGTAAGAGGTAGGGTGCTGGAGTCCGTGACTCCGAGCACTAGGCCAGTACTCCCCTAGGCCCCAGACAGCCCTGAGCCACCCTAGCGGAGTGTGATAAGGACCAGCCCTAGGTTAGGGACCTGCCCCTTTATCTATAAGCCAGTGAGGAATCCAGCGGACGCTGCGCTTTCCGCAGAGAGGTTTGAGCCTACGCCTGGTCCCGCAGGGATCTCTAGACTATAAGTGCGGAGGCTCAGTACGGAGTGACTGCAGCCTGTGGACATCAACCGGGTTATCCTTAAAGTACAGACGACGGAAGAAGCGGTGATATTATCCACGCTGGAATTCACCTCACCTTTGGAGGACATCCAGCGATCCTTTTGCGGTATAGCAGCACCCGCGGCTGGAGCCCGGGCAGGTAACGCCACAACTCACGTGCACCAACAAGGCCTATCATTTGACATAGTGGCTGCGCAGTCACACACATATATACACACGTTGGTCTATGTATTGGGAGTGCGAGACTTTGGGTGGGACTCACTGGACTTGAGGGTGGGATCATTGTGTTGGGACAGTAGCGTCCGCCGTGACGCATATGTGTGGACACTCGCCGTGGTGTCCGTCAAGCGTTAGTCTTGTGAAGCATTGAGTCGGGTTACCTTTAGATAAGGGACACCTGTTACTATTTGTTTGACCTTACATGTTCTAGTCATCAGTAAAAGGTATTCGTTCTTATACAATCAGTTGTATGTGGTTATTGGATATTGTCCTGCGAGGAACCACTCCCCCTCTGGCAGGAGCCATCGCAGGTGGAGGCGCTGCATCATTGTATGGTATATGCTAGTATTGTGCCCCAGGTTTCCCCGTGGCGGAAGCTCAGCCCTCCTGTGAGCCAACAGGTTATGCACCACACTGAGTAACGATATATGTTTCCTACACCCACACAGTATAAATCTGCGATTGGGGGGGGGAAACCCGTTACACAACATTTATTGTAAACATAAATCCATTGATTGTCACGGTGGCTTCCTAATCCCTCTCTATGGGAGCCTTGATAGCCATATTGGCCCTTAATGTGGCTATGTAGGCTCCCATTGAGAGCACCGTGGTAGCAATAATGACAAACAATGGTTTATGTTCACTATGTATTTCATAATATTTATTTTTTAAATAGTATTATTCATGTTTATTTAATTTTCTTTAATTACTTAATCATATTTGTACTGATAGTGGCCAAAAGCCCTGTTAGCCACATATGACAAATAGGCCTATTGGCCATTACTCAACAGGTGTTGGGGGGGGGGGGTCTACGGGGCCTACTCACTAAACTTCGATGAGTTCATTGCAACATTGATCATCGGGTTGGCATGTTCCTACCGAATGCTATGAAATTTATGTAAAAACGGTATTGACTAAGAAAAATCACATATTTTTAGCGTTTGGTTAACAAATGCCAAACCGCACGAGTTTGTATTTGCTTAACGAGCACAATTAAATTAATGTTCCATTTAGCTCCTGCAGTCTGGAAGAGCTGTACAAAGAGAAGCTGCATCTCCCTGAATTGCTCTTACAGGCAATCGCCCGGTTTTAATTTTAATCTGAATAACACAGTATTGAAGCATTGGGTCTTTGGAGCTGAACCACATTCATTTCAGGTCAGAGGACCCATTGCTTCCTGAGTGACAGGCCTCCATTGGAGGTGCCATATCTCCGGCAAATGTTAATGTCTCTGTCACGTGATGCAGAAGATGTAAACTTGCAGGAGATACCGTCACCAATTCGGAGGCCTGTAACTCTGGAAGTAGGGGGTCCCATGACCTGAACCTAATACGGTTCAGCTTCAGAGACCCCCAGCTTCAATCCTATGTTAATAAAATTAAAGCACACCTTCATTACCTTAATGGCAAACCCCTAAGTGAAGCCCCTAGTTACCCCAGGGTCGGTATATAGGCCTTGAGGGAGGGGTTAACCCCTTCATTACCTTAGCGGTTGTAACCACTAATGTAAAAAAGGAGTGAATCCGTCCCGGGAGGCTTAAACACCCACCACGGGGCAACTATGAAGGTGTTATTTGGCCCATGGTGGGTGTTTAGGCCTATCGAGTGGGTAGCGATAGTGGTTAACCCCTTCATTACCTTAGCGGTAGTAACCACTAAGGTAATGAAGGGGTTAAAACCTACTGCAACCCTCCCGGGAGGCTTAAACACCCTAGGACAACTGCAACCTTTTCTCCACCCCTCTACCTTGAACAAAAGCAGCTCCTGCTATTTAACCCATTTATTTCCTTAGAGGTTAGCCACTAAGGAAATAAAGCTGGGCTGTAATTTTATTTTTATTACCCAAAGTAGGATTGAAGCCGGGGTTTCCGGAGCTGAAATTTATGCGGCTCACCTCCGGAGACACCCAGATTCAATATTATTTAGTAAAAATGAAAAAAAAAAAACTCTTTCATATGCAAGTCGCGATTCTGATCTCACCACCCTTCAGGTAGGTAGCGAAAAAAAAATGCGAGTGTTTAACTTGGGATTTGCATAGTGAATAGTAATTGCTGGCAAAAAAAGTTAGTTTGGGCATTTTTTCAGCTACCAAACCTCTTTTCGAAGTTTAGGGAATAGGCCACTACATTTGTTGGGGGGGTCGGGGCAAAATACAAAACAAACGCAACAAAAATACAAAACCATCTCCGCTGTAAAGGACATGTAAGTAATTACCTTCTTGAACTTATTAAAGCAGCCATCCCTCCAATAGCCTATATGAGTATCTTGCCCTCTTTTTAAAATATTTTTCTCAGTGTTCAGAATCATGATTTCTTAATCTCTATTTTCTAAGATTACCATGGTAACTTTTAGACTGCATTGAACTCTGGGGAGAACTTCACTTTAATCTCCAAGACAATTAATATTTCAAATGCTTACTGTATATCTCCAGATTTGTTCAAATAATGATAGCATCGGAAAGAGCAAGAAGAGATCTCTTAAAAATGCAGTGCCATGTTCAAACACAGAGAACTAAAGGTAATGATTTTTTCCATGGCTTAAATAATTGCTGCTGTTTCACATAAAAACAATTCTAAACATTAATTAAAAATAAAATAAAAATTAAGAAAATATGTTATTTTCAGTTTTAGAGGAAGCTCAAACAGTACTATAGCACATGTTGCTTCCTGATGTCACCGTGCTCTATGACATCACTGCACCTGGGGTATGTAATAAAAGGCAGTTAATTGTGCACTGGCTGCAAGTGAATTTAAGTAGATCTCACCCGCATAAAAAACTGTCTATTATTATAACAGATGGGAGCTGTTAAAAGCTTGGATGTTTGTCAATCTTTGTTTGTTTTAATGCCATAATAAGTTAATCAAGTTTATGCACGCAGCATATTTATCAAATGTTCAACTAGAAATATGGGTCTGGATTAGAGCTGCAATTCTAGCTATTTTTTTTCCCGTCCAAGTTTTTCCCGGATGGGGACCTTCCCAACTCCGGGGACCCCCAGTTCCTCAGATACTCCTCTGTGTTTTTCCTTTCCAGGGGAAACAAAATGTCAGTTTAAATCTCATACATTATATCGGCTAATAGGAAGGTGCAACAACATCATTTGCTTCTTCCCATTGGAATCCAAGTAACGAGGAAGTACCTGTGATGGCAGGTATAATAAATATCTTAAAAAAGGTTCGACAACTTTTTAAAAAGGAAAGGTATACAGAGATATACAAAATAAGTAAACATGGGAAAGATGTTGATCCTGGGATAAATCTGCCATTATTGGACTAAGAAGGAATTTATTTTTCCCCTTATCAGACATCATTGGATGATTGTAACAGGGGAGTAATCACTGTTCAATTAATGTGCCTTTAATCTAGCAGTGTGGTGGTTAACTGCTGGTAGTCAATTAATAAACACAACCTGCCTGATCTAGTTTGCTTACAAAAGCCTGTCTGTTGAGACAAGAAGTGACTCCTTAGCTCTGAATGAGAGCTGACCTTTGGAGACAGAGGGGTGTTCTTGAGTTTCCCAGGAGAGACTGACCAAGAGAACACACATCTCTGGAGCTGACCGGTCTTGAGCTCTGCCCAGCATAGCTGATTGCAAGACACCAAATAAGACTTCTAAACCTGGATGCTGATATTTTCTGTGCACGCACGGGTGCGGTTCCAGGAGAGCAGAGAAGCTTACTCTACAACAAGAAACAGATAAGACATTCATTATTAAGAGACTGCTTATATCTGCTTCTTTCATGCTATATGTTTTTGGGCTGCGAGACATGCTTGACTTAGGGAGTTGTGAATTAATTGCATGGTATTTTCACTAGAGATACTCCCAAGTGAATAGAAGCTTTGTTCCCCCCCTGTGTTTGGATAATTTCCTGATGAAAAGGAAAAGGCACAATAAAGCCTATTATAATTTCACCTTATAAAAGCCTCCAATTGTGTACCTCTGTGAACGTCCATCTACATATGGTGTCAGAAGTCGGATAAGAGGTGTCTTTGAAGTTAAAAAGGACTGGAGATTTTTATGTGAAATTTTTTTTATGCTTTTTGCCTACAAACAGTCTGAGGAAAAAAAAAAAAAAAAAAACCTCATGCAGCAGAGATACGAGTTAAAGGGATACACACCACTGAAACCACACTGCACTGAAACTTACAAAACCACAGATGGACTATTTGCTCCAATCCCTAGAGGAGAGAGACTGCTGAAATAGCTAAACCTTATTTTGCTTATCACAAAGTGTAATATGGTCATTGAAATAGGGGTTTTGCCTTCCAGCCATAGTCAGGGTTCAAGAAGTGAGTCAGCCCTTAAAAAGGGATAGGTGTTTGTTGTTTTCAAAAGTTTCGCTGAAGCAGTGAATACAGATGGTGACCCAGGAGTGGTACTGATTTTGCAAATAAAGGTTGCCACACCGCATAGGGCTACCAGCTGTGAATGGAGTATATGCAGAAAAGTGTGAAAATTGATACAAGACTGTGCAGACTGTGAAGAATTGGAAAGGGAGAGAGAAAATAATGCTGAGCTACAGAAGACTGTGCTCGCAATTTACTCTGTGGCCAAGACCGAATTGGAGGATCTCAAGACTGAGCTAGATACTGCAAAGGCTACTATTTCCGCCATGGATGAAAAGCAGAGCCAATCTGATAAAATGGTGGCTACGCTAAAGCGGAAGTATGAGGAGGCACTGAAGCAGATGACAGTCTTCCAGCAAGAGGTTCACACTCTTCGTATAGAGCTTGATGCCTCACATCATGAGACTAACAGCTGCCGCACAGACCTGGAAGTTTCCAGAAAGGAACTACACAGTCTCACTGAGGAGCTGGACATTGCTAAAGAAACTATTGGTAATCTTGATACAGATCTCAAAGTCTCCCAGAAGGAGCTTCAGACCCTCAACCTAAAGAAGGAAGTCTCACGCCAGGAGAGTGTCATTCTCAAAGCAGATGTGCGTAAATGGAAGGAGGACTGCAAAGAAGCCCTGAAGAATACAGAGACTGAAAAAAGAGAAAATTCAAGATTAAAAAGAGAAAACTTAAAACTGAAAGAAGAAAATTTTCAGTTGACAGAAGAAGTCAAGGAAAAGTTTGAAGCAGAGCACCGACTGCAGAACCAACTGCAAGGTCTGCGTACACACCTCCAGTATGCTGAGGAGAAGCAGCAAACGCTGCAGGAAGAAAAGCTGCAGGCTGCTAAAGAAATTCAAGTGCTGCAGGAACGTCTGATGACCCAGTATGTCCCCGCAAAGCAGCATGAGAAACTGAAGGCTACCCTGAGCATCACCAAAGCAACGCTAAAAGCCAAGCTTAGAACCCAGGTGACGCGGCACAAAAGGAAGCACAAGAAGGTCCAGAAACTGAAACAAGTAACTGTGGCCCAAGCAAAGAAGTTCATAGTGCTTCACAATGCAATCAAAATGTGGAGGCAAGCTCAGAGAAAGCAAAGCATGCAGATAAATTCCCTGAGAAGAGACTTGCAAGACGCACTCAAAAAACAGGGATCTCTCGCGGATGAGATTACAGTCCTACAAGGACAAATATTGACCCTGACTAAGCGTCAGTATGCCACAGCCTCAAAAACCCATGAAGACAAGGGTACAGTGAGAGCTGGGAATACTGCTCATCTGAAAGACAAGGTTGCAAAATTTGAACCACCTAAACAAGCACTAGCAAAACCTTCAGCCACCCAGCAGGCAACAAAAGAAGGTACACATGCTGAATTAAAACCAGAAGAATCCTTAGCTGATGAAGCTGAAAAGATGGGACATTCTCTGGAAGTAGGTGTGGAATTGCAGCTTAATCTAAAAGGGGCTGAACTAGCAACCCCATTGAGTGGGAAAAGGGAAGAGCGACAGCTTCAAGAGCGGAAAACTCAAAGGGTGGTTTTTAAACGCTCTGCAACTGCTGCCATACAGTATGCCTACAATAAGACGAGCACCCGACGCGAGGGAAATCTCTTGACAGCGCACGTAGAAAAAAGACTATACTTGGAGAAAGTCCTCCTCGAGCGACTGAGGGGTGCTGATCTCAAACACCTTCAGGAGGAGACACGAATAAACTGGAGAAAGGGATCCAATCCCAACAGGACTGAGGGTTCTCTTCCTCCATCCACTCTCATTCAAGTCACTGAGATATCTAGAATGAGA